>NC_051124.1:1897410-1990410 GCF_014839805.1 Manduca sexta
TATCGAAAAAGCGATTGGAATCGTTTATTAAAATCGGCGGTTAATATGTCCATTTTAAAAATTAAATAAATCTTAACTCACGACATTTTTACTCGATATGCTACGCCGTCTTCGCGTACCTACAAGCGGAAAAAGTAAGCTCTTTTTTTTACTATTCTAAGACACCCTGTATAAATGATACTCATGAAAGAGTAAAAACTAAGCTTTTTTAAGTATTGTGTATGAGTAAAACGCAAACGTATTATGTCACCACGCATTTAAAATGGAAATAGTCTACAGTTAATAATTATCATCGAATCTCTTGTGTTAGATAACGTCTATTCTGTATTCTCGGTTTCGTGAATATATTTTCCAAACACGCTGCCGCTACTTATATAATGATAAAAACAGTCGGAATATACTGGTTATTGTTGAAAATGTATTTTTTAACGGGCATTGTAAGATTACCAAATTGCACCGTATGGTATTAGAGTGAGATCCGGGCTCCATATATTAGCGACTGACGAGAAATGATTATCCCTGGCCAGTCGACATAATTATGTCGGCAAGTTTGAAATAATTTTAAGACTGAAATGTAACGAAGCAGTTTCAAAATTTTCTATGTTTAGTAAGAAGGCTGTCAAATGGCATATTATGGGACCGCAAATGGTATGCCCTCATTACAGTTATTCTAGCAGTATGATCTGCTAGAAGCACTGTGTTCTCTTTCATAACCTTTATAACACAGGAATAGGGGTCAAAACTGGATGTTTTTTTTTGTCAACCTAGTAATATCAGTAACACTAAAACGTATTACACAGCTAGTTATAGTACTCAAATTATTATATTTGAGAGGACAATTGACAGAGTCATTTTGTATTTGGTCGTATTATAGGCGAGTAGGCTACTGCGACGCGAAACAGGCCCCAAGGGTTGCGAACCTTAACTGCGTCATCACAAACGAGGAAATTGTATGTAGACCGTCACACGGCGATAAATCATTATGGACATATTACATTCAGAATCACAATCTTAATTATTGTGCGATTTATTTAAAATATATTTCCTCGCCGACAATGATCGGCTAATTGTTCTAGTCATTATTGGCATATATAATAATATATTAAGGATCCCACAAGGATAGGCAGAGAGTAAAGACTACAGATTTCTGTTGTAAATATGGTATATGTTCTTAGTAATTAAATAAAGTTAGTAAAAAGATGTTATTGACATGAGTGTTTATTTCGGACTAAAGAGAAGTAACTATGGCAAACAAAATACAATTAGTTCTAAAAATAGAACATATAAAAAATAATAAGTCACGACGAAGGTTACAATCTCCAACAGCCGCCCTTAATCGCAGTTGTGACAGAAACAAAATAAATAAAATAATTAAGTTTCTAAACCTAAGTTAACTACACATCGTTTGTGTGCTAGAGGTCCGAGGGCCTTCGTTAGTACATCAGCAGGCATATCGTTACTTTTTATATATTCTAACTTAACAATATTATTAGATACCTTTTCCCTAATAAAGTGAAACCTAGTATCTATATGCTTCGTCCTGCTGTGGTGTACAGGATTTCGAACAAGATTAATGGCACTTTGGCTGTCAGAAGCTAAGTTAACTGAACAAAGTATACCTGTTATCTCGTATATAAACCGACGTAAGTAACACGCTTCCTTCGTGGCAGACGCTAATGCCATATATTCTGACTCGGCCGAACTTAACGCAACAGTAGGTTGCTTCTTGGATTCCCATGATACTGGACCTCCACTTAACTTGTAAACATAACCGGTGTATGACCTTCTGTCGATTGGACAGTTTGCCCAGTCTGCGTCACAAAACCCTTTAAAGGTTCTCTATTCTTCCTGTAAACCAATGAATAGTTTAGGGTACCTTTTAGGTATTGCAGAATCCTTTTAGCAGCATTCCAGTGTTCTTTAGTAAAACACGTATTAAATTGACTTAAATAGCTCGTGGCGTAAGCGATGTCTGGTCGTGTGTTTACCGCTAGATACATGAGGCATCCTATTAAGTTTTGATAAGGATAAGACTCACCGACTTGACCATCCAGTCTTTTTCCATATTCTTTTTAATTAATGGAGTATCCACGGCCTTACAATCCTTCATATTAAATTTTTCTAATATAGAAAGAATATAATTTCGCTGGTTCAACCTTATACTCTCGGAATCACTTTCAACTTGTAGTCCCAAATAACATTTCAGTATTCCGAGATCTTTTAATGAAAAATATTTCGACAAATCATTCTTGACAGTGTCAAATGTCAAATCAGAATTAAAGAAGACTATTATGTCATCAACAAAGATTCCTAATATTACAAGTTCTTTACCAAAAAGTTTAGTATACACACAAGGTTCGGAAGGAGTTCCTATGAAACCTATTTTAGAAAGCGTTTCATTTAACTTTTTTATTCCAAGCTCGCGGTGCCTGTTTAAGACCGTAAAGAGATTTCTTCAATAAACAAACTTTGTTTTCTTTACCCTTTTCAATAAAACCAAGAGGTTGCTCCATGAAAACTTCTTCTTCTAAATCTCCGTTAAGGAAAGCTGTATCGACATCTAAGTGCTTCATTCTCAACTTCATATCTGCAGCTATCGCAAACAACGTGCGGAGGGAAGAATGACGAATCACTGGTGCGAACGTCTCGTTGTAGTCTACACTTTCAACTTGATGAAAACCTTTGACGACGAGTCTCGCTTTATACTTGATAATATTACCATAAGCATCTCTTTTAATTTTGTAAATCCATTTACATGGTATAACCTTTTGTTAGGTCTATCTACTAAATTCCATGTATGGAGTTTCCTTAAGGAACTATACTCATCAACCATAGCATGTTGCCACTTATGAGCATCATCGGCATGAGTAGCTTCGTAATATGTCGTAGGTTCATTAGAATCTACCATTGACGTATTGTAAGCTTTATAAAAATTTGTTGGTTTTCTGTCTCTGGAAGGGTATCTGCGCTCAGGGTGCGATTCCTGTTCCAAATTCGCTGTCTCTTCTTCCACACTAGGCAGCCTTAAGTCAATGAGAGACTCTCGCTCTTCCAGAGTCACTGACTCTTTTGTACTTTCTAGATTTACTGGTAAAGTTGCTTCAGCCGCCGGGCTGATACTCTCATCACAGTCATAGAATTGACAGTCATGATCAAACTCAGACTCAATCTCTTTTGCTCATCAAATAACAATATAGATTCTGACTGTGCGACAGACTCAGATTGCTTCTGCTTTAGCGCTGTAAAGCAATTTTCAAAAAAGGTTGCATCTCTGGATATAATAACTTTTCGTGGGTTAGCAGGGTCCCTAAAAATATAAGTGCCTGGATTTTCAGAATAACCGACGAAAATTGCTTCCTGTGCCTTGACATCTAATTTCTTCCTGTGACACGAAGGTATATGGACTAGAGCTCTACAACCAAATACTTTTAGATGGCTAAGATCACCTTTTCGTCCATACCATTTGTCATAAGGAATTTGTCCACCTAAGGCTCGATGAGGAGACCTATTCTTAAGGTAAATGGCAACTTGGAATGCATCTTCCCAGAATGCTTTCGGTAGTGAACTTTCAGCTAGCAACGTTCTTGCCTTTTCTGTAACCGAACGATGGGTGCGTTCCGCTACTCCAACTTGCTGAGGACTATAAGGCGTCGTTGTTTGATGTTCAATACCTTTTGAAGCAAGATAATCAACAAACTCTTTATTCACGAACTCCTTACCTCCATCAGTCCTAATTGCTTTAATTGTTTTATCTAACTGATTTTCAACAAAACATTGAAACACACAAAATATATCTTTGACTTCTGTTTTAGAAGAAATAAAATAAGCAAACACTTTTCGCGTATAATCGTCTACTATTGTCAACATATATCTATTTCCTTGAAAAGAAGTTGTAGACACCGGTCCCATCAAATCCATATGGATCAGTTCCAAAGGGGAAGTAGCCCTATTAAACGCTAACCTTTTGAAAGGTTTTCTTGCTTGTTTACCTTCTACGCAAGCGATACAACTAGTTTTATCTACTCCTGTATACTTTATACCTACCTTGTGATTTTTCAGTTGGTTCATGCCTATACGACACAAATGTCCTAACCTCTTATGCCAAATTTGATAACTATCCTGACAGCCAGAGTGCACATCTTGTGTCAAAAATTATCCGCCACATTCTCGGAAACATTTACAGTACCATCTAAAACGTACAGTCCACCACAGGGCGAGGCATGAGCAACAGATTCACCTGTAAAATTAAAAGTATCAGATTTATAAAAGTTACATCCATTTTTATCAAAAACACAAATAAAACCCTTTTCAACAGTTTTATATACAGATAACAAACTAGCTTTCAAATCTGGTATATAAGCAACATCACTAATATTGTTGACCACGTTCTCGGGCGTGTTTATTGAAATATTTCCAATTCCGCAGCACTTAATCTGTTCTCCATTTGCGACAGTAACAGTACCTTGATTCTGTATCGAGATATTCTGAAACCAGTCCCGTCTAGAAGTCATGTGTCTAGTACAACCTGAATCTACATAAATTATGTCCTTTCTTGGGTTTCCAGAAGTATTAAGACTTGTAAATATCGTATCATTGGTATTTACCGCATTGCCTTTCTCCTTCTTGTTTCTCTGTGGACAGTCTGGTCTCTTATGTCCAGGTGTCTTGCACTCATAACAAACTATATTCTTCTTCATTGACTTAGGCTTCTTCTTCGCATGAAAGACAGAGTCTAATGATGTAGCCACATCTTTGGACATTTCATTAAGCAGTTTTGTTTTCACCAACTCTGTAGTCACGTCTACATTGCAATTTTCTAAAGCCATAATGAGAGGTTCATACCTTGGAGTTAGACCTCCCAAAAGTATTGCAGCAATAGACTTGTCCTCTATGACTACATCAATATCCGCAAGATCCTGTGCGGTTGACATAACTGCGTTAATATATAGTTCAATATTTTTGAACTCTGATAGACTCAACCTGTACAGTCTACGCTCCAAAAATAATCTTCGTCCTATTCCCTTATCTTCAAAGGCTTTTTGCAAACAAGTCCATGCCTCAGATGCAGTTTTCGCACATCTTATATGGGTTATCGCTGCACCTTCTACTGATAAGCATATCTTTGCTAATGCCTTTGCGTCTTTGCGTACCTTTGTAGAGGCAGGGGTTGTGTCTCCATTTGGGTATCCACCGATTGTTTCCCACAAATCCTCATGCATAAGGTAATTGCGCATCTTAAATTTCCATGTAGGATATCCATCTTTATTCCTCAAACATGAAAATGTAAAAGATGAGCTCGACGACGGGGAATTTTTCACACTTGAAACATCTCCAGATTCATGTGACATTTTCAGACTATTACTATTTCCTAGTCACACAAAAAATATATACAACTTTATTTTACCAAATAACGTGAAAAAAATCTAAGAACTAAGCGTTCGTGCTGATAACGTGTTGTAAATATGGTATATGTTCTTAGTAATTAAATAAAGTTAGTAAAAAGATGTTATTGACATGAGTGTTTATTTCGGACTAAAGAGAAGTAACTATGGCAAACAAAATACAATTAGTTCTAAAAATAGAACATATAAAAAATAATAAGTCACGACGAAGGTTACAATCTCCAACAATTTCCACCGAAAATATGATGATGGCATGAACTAGTAGTGCCTACTCCCCAACAAAAGTAGTGAGTTTATAAATGAAATAGAAAAAAAAAATAACAATCTGTACGACCCACTATTTGAAAATGATACAAATAAATCCACCACATAACTTCAAAGAAAAGATATTTATCGTGTATCACGCTTGTAAACGCTATCTTGAAATATTAAATCATAAATAATTTTGGTAAATCACAAAAACGGCACACGAAATCAAAGGCATGAGAAAAACATAATTTAATGTATCAATTTAAAATGAACGAACTATTGCACATCATTTCAGTAATACTTAACAAAAAAAATTGGCTACATTACACATTTCACAATACAATTTCATCAACTTTCATAAACGCGTAAACATTAATTAAACGACAAAGCTTAACTACATATATAAGCTCACGCATATCCTTGAAAGAGTGGGTAGGCAGAGATAGACCAATGGCGTACAATGTACCGAGAATTTTCAATCACGCCGCTCGGCTTGCATGAAAATAAACACCTCACAATTAATCAGACATATATCTATATATTACATAATTACCGAATTTTCGGTTACATACAGTTATGCAACATAATTTCGCTGATAACACCTTTTGCGGACGATAAAACAGCCGCGTGAGACGACGTCGTACGTTTATCAAAATAACTAAGTGTCTATAATGTTTATTAATATTGCCAACGAAAATAGTAAAGCGTGTGGTATATATATATTATTTTTTTATTTAAAAATGTTGAGGGAAATATAGTAGCATATATAAATAGCATATGTAACAGGAAGGACTGCAAAATTGAGAAATATATCTAATTATTTTTAATGTTCTAAAAATAACACTAATCCTCGATTATGTTCATATTTCGTCAACGAGCAATAAAACTACGAACATTATATGTAAGTAGCTAGCTCTAAATGTTTTAATGTATGAATAATTTAAAAATATAAATAACGAATTAATAAAAATAATGAATACTAAGTTTTTGTTAAGTGAGTGCACAACGGCCATTATATGTATTTCAATTATTACTTATGTCTCGTTATGTTATTCTAATGTAAGTGACTTTTTTTCTTTATGAGAATAAAATAATTTAATCGTAATTATATGTCGGGGGTCTCTGCACATCCAGCTTCCCCTCAACCTTATAAAAATTAATATAATTCATAGCCTTCTTATCACACCTAATCTATGTATACATACATAACATCACGCATTTATCCCGGAAGGGGTATGCAGAGGCGCAACTAGAGACTTTCCCGCCCTCACACCCACCACTACAACTCCTGTAAGCACAGGATCAGCAGTGGCACGCATTTTGTGACACCGAGCAGTGAAGCTCGGCGAGTCTCAGGGAAAACTAATATGTCATTATCCCGCAACGAAATTAATCAAATAGAAAAAATAGGGAGGAGTTGGAAATATTAATTGTCCACTTCCCTCCAGAGCAATGCGGGTGACAAAATCATGATGTAAGGACGCGATTTAACCTCAAGGATAGGGACGTTTACAACTAGATAAGCTAGTTATAAAGCACCACGGATAAAATTAAATGAAAGGGTCCTATCACATGAGCTGTTAGATTTGATTACAATAGGCATGGCAAAAACGCCGGAAAGCACGGAAATTCCGTCTAGTCTCAACAAGGTCCATGTAGTATACAACCCCAGATGTTATTTGCATACTGTTTAACATGATGTTGCGCTCTTCATGCCAGAGACCACACTCCCAAAGTACGTGATGAGCAGATTGTTCAACCTCGTAAACTAGGGCACCCACTTTTCGCCAAGTATGTTCCGTCCCATGATGTAATAGGGGGCGAGGCTATCGCCATATCGGGCACAAATTCCAGACTCCGGGCTGATACTGAGCAGAAAAAAACCAAATATCATTTTGCCCGACCCGGGATTCGAACCCAGGACCTCAGAGCGCTATTGTACCGGACATGCAATACAACTACGCCATCGAGGCAGTCATCTATGTATCTATGTATATTTTGTCTATAATTCTGTTAAATGTGCATATAAGAACTATGTATATTTAAATCTACCGATATATCTATACGTACACACCCGCCCAACAACAGTGTAACGTGAAAACAAACATCAAACTCGCACAGTGTAGTGAGCGATCCATTGTGTGATAAGTGTTATCGGTGAACAGCCGCCGCTGACTGTGGCGACACCTAGTCTAGACACGCTGGGCAGCTTCTGAACAGTGCAGTTGGAATACGGGACGTCGGTGATATTTTTAATTAGTGATTATTATAATCATTACTTTTTTACTAATATAATAATAATATCAGCGCTGTATTATATATTGTCCCACTGTTGGGCACGGGCCTCCTCTACTACTGAGAGGGATTAGGCCTTAGTCCACCACGCTGGCCTAGTGCGGATTGGTGGACTTCACACACCTTCGAAATTCCTATAGAGAACTTCTCAGGTATGCAGGTTTCCTTACGATGTTTTCCTTCGCCGTTAAAGCAAGCGATAATACTCACATCACTTTTTAGAAAAGTCAGAGGTGTGTGCACATCACTCTTAAATTTTAAGTAATTATGTTACAACATACACTCAAGTCTTTTTTCCTGAAGGGTTAGGCAGAGGCGCAACTGGTGCATCCACTTCGCCGTGCGTATTTCGTCCCCTGATGTGTTTGAGAGTCTATTGCCATATCGGGCACAAATTCCAGACTACGAGCTGATACTGAGTAGAAAAACCCGATATGACTGCCCGACCCGGGAATCGAACCCGAAACCTTAGCACTGCAGTCACACCGTAATAATCCACCGAGGCAATAATATGTCAGTTGATTAAAATATTTATTACAATCCTTCTCAGTTTATAAACGTATGAGTTTGTGGAAGTCTTTTAATGTGAGAAGGCACTGTGGGACTTTTATTCGGAAAAAAGACCAAAAACCTGGTAACTTATAAGTATAAGGCAAGAGTATAAGTGCATGCCAATCTCCGTTGTCTCTCCCGACTACACAAGCGCAGGAATGGGCGTGTGGACGGGATGTTTTTACCTTCACTGTAATCCAATTACGACAATCCGATACGTTTGCACGTAGACACGCTGTAGACAGCTTTGTCTACACTGGTTTTATTGTCTTACAGAATATCGACTTATAGCTTGGCTGTTGTATTTGGAGCTGTCAATTCAAATTTCAACTTGATACTTCTACGCGTTTCCGAAAAAGGGCTTAACAAACAAACAGACAGATGGATAACAAAGTGATTATATAACAATTCCTTTTGAGGCACAGAACCCTAATGAAATAACTCACATAAATTCGAAATATTTACAAAAAAATAGTAGGTATTTCCTCGATTGCCTTTATCATTAAACCGATAACTAATACACACATAACCTCAAACAGTCATAGTGGCTTGGTGCTTTGAACCAGCGGAACTTCGTCTCAACCCAATACATTCCCACCTAGAATATCACTTAATCTATACTAATATATAAAGCTAAAGTTTGTTTGAACGCTTTAATCTCAGGAACTACTAAACCGATTTTGATTTTGTTCTACTAATCAGAAGCTACATTACTCCTGAGTGCTATAAGATATTTTTTATGCCGGAAAAACTTTCAAGCAAAAGCTATCAATTAATACACACATTCGAAAAGTTAAAGGCGCGTGAATATCATCATGTACGGACCCATACCACCCACACCGCGCGTCCGCATGACAGACCGTCTCGACGTCTACATTATCACCGGTGATGGACACAATCGCACCAGATAATGATGCCATGCTCCAAATATAGAAAGTAGAAATGTACATTACCGGACGGTTTCTCTTTTATGTGTCTGCGTATTATGTATTCAGGTAGACGGAATGATAACACTCGTTTGTATAGT
Source organism: Manduca sexta (assembly GCF_014839805.1). Lineage (NCBI taxonomy): Eukaryota > Metazoa > Arthropoda > Insecta > Lepidoptera > Sphingidae > Manduca > Manduca sexta. The sequence continues at coordinate 1,906,936 of NC_051124.1, forward strand.
GAATAAAAATTCAAAATTTTAGGCGTCTCGTACGCGATTTCGTTTGGCCGTCGCTTTGTCTAATTCAATCAAGTAGCAGAGTAAAAACGGACAATACAGCAGCATTATAAGACACATTTAATATCTCAGTGATAAGCACAGAACTATCACGCATTATTTTGAATCAACAACACAGAAGCAGAAGCAGTCTACGCTGAACAGTTTCCCAATATCGTCATACGATTCTATAAATAATAACTGTCAACCAATTCTATTTCGCACCAATGACGTTCGCCATTGTCAGCAGTATGAATTTCCTCTTGACACACACGTGGCCCATTATTTCGCGTCCCATTTGAAAGGCTGAACTGATAACGAAAGCGGCGCGGTGACGCGTGCGCGCGGATTTATTTCGATCTGCATTATGGCCTGTTGTACATAGCATGTTGCGGAGTGGTAATAAAAAATTGTGTCAAATGCGTCACTGATCGTCTGGGCATTTTGTTTAGTAGTAATAGTAGCTCGATGCAGCGATAGACTAGCGTGGATTAATTAATTTAGTTAGGACTCCAAGGATATCGTGTGTTGCACCTTCGAGGCTTTCATTTATGACTTTCGTCTTACATAGTCCGCATAATAAAGTTATTTAAGATATTTTATAAACTTAAGGGAGCTTGGAAGATCTCCATTAAAACTATGTAAATTATTGTAGACAGTTTGAGATCTGTATGGTAGAATAATTTGACTCCTTTCAATAGGAAAGTGGGCCCGAGCCCAGCAGTAGGACAGTATATGATACAGGTCTGATATAATTTTATTTCCCGACCTCGGGGTCGAACCCACGGCATAATTTACACTCGCCAAGGTCTCCCAATATACCGACATGCAAATGTTCCGCACAATTGCACAACCTGTTCACACTTCACGGCTTATACAGCTGATGTGAAGTTATAACAACTGTAAATTGTAACCAAAAGCCATGCAGACCAAATAAAGGGTGGCTGTGTCACCTGGAAAAAAAATCTCTCTACTAATTCTCAGCTTTATATCAAATAACTAAAGTTTAAAACCGCTTGGGATGTAAATATCGACGAGTCACTTAATTTCAAATGACTATCTACTTTATTATAAGTTATTAAAGTTTATAGTCGTTTAGTGATTCAATTACGAAGAATCGAGAGCCGCGTGAGCCGGCACACGTTGCGACCTAAAGGTGTGACTCATATCACATTTGTGTATTGTATTGCAACCATTTTCAGTAGATAACGTCGGTTATGTAACCAACCCCTTAATCAGCGATGACATTGGCCGCATGCGCAGGATCGCGACGCATGGCGTTTTCCGAACTTCTGATGTCATTTTGAAGTTGAAGGTTACTATTTATGTGGTTATTATTATGAATAATAATAATACCTAAAGATAAGTAATACGAGCGCTATTTCATACTACCGCTTTCTTGGTTTAGTGGTAGCGTGTATGTGTACTGGAATGTCCTGGGTTCGCTTCCCAAGTCGGACAAAACTATGTCATTTTATCTAACATTTCCAGATTTAATTCTCCAATGGGGTTAATACACAGATAGGCGGTACGTCATATTACGCTAAATAAGCTGAATGACATTCGTGAAACAATGTTGCGGCGAACCCACATATGAAGGAACCTTCCAAAGTACATTTTTCAGCAGTACCATAAAAACAATTTCTTTACCATTAAATACCGAGACGCCTAATTTACTCGCCTGATGGTAAGCATCACGACTCTCCGTAAACTGTAGCAACACCAGCAAGAATTGTTTATGAAAAAGAATTTTTCGTTCATTGAACTCCTTACACACATCGTAATAGACATCCTTATTGCTAAGCAACGATTAAGACGCGAGAGCTTTAGACCTACGTGCTCTTTTTCCAAGAAAAATACCGTCATTAACTATACAGAGACTGATTAATGGAAAACGCCATTGAGTCAGCCAAAGTCTTAGGCAGACGAGTTGGTAACGTGCTGAGATTTATAATTACACACACGACGTTTTGTTTATGATGTGGATCAACTGCAACAAAAAGGCACCGTCAATACTGCTGTCTGAAACCCTGTACTTTTCAGTGACGAAGGGTGAAATTCTTCAAAAGGTAACGCGTGACGAAAAAAAAATGTCCTTGTTAAACAAAATTAACAAAAAAAATGTAAATTTTACAGAAAAGGCAAACTAAAATAAACCTAAAAGGGAAGCCGGTAGGAATCGGATTGTATGGACGCTCCGCCACTGGTAGTTTTAAATACTTATGTATGCACCGAAGACGCGTAGGGTGCGAGCGTCTTCAGCTTCTTTAAAAAAACGTCATGAGCTAAACCTTCAATTAAGTTTCGATCGCAGATCATCTGTAAAATACGTAACACATATTGATAAATCAATTCATGCTCTACGAAATTCGGCCACGTTATAACACTATACAATTGAACGGCTAATTGACTGAAGCGACATTAAGTTTCATACATCAATCTATATATATAAAAATAAATGCCTATTTCCCTTGGTCACGCCATCACGCGTGAACGGCTGGCCTCATGGACCGATTTCACTATTTTTTCTTTGTTGTGTTTGTTATTGTCAGAAGAAGGTTCTCATGAAAGAAAAAAATTCAAAAAATTGCGCGGAAAATTTGAAAATTTAAAAAAACTTAACGAAAATATTAATTTTATATAACTGTCAATTGTTTGAAATAACTGTCGGCGATTGACAGAATGCGCGCTGGAAATTCATAGTTAAGACGGGACAACGTCTGTCGGGTCAACTAGTAGCCAACAAAAATTTTCGAAAAAATGTCGCTTTAGTCAATTAGCATTTCAACCGTCGATATATTATATCATGATAAAATCACGACTACGTACAGACACGTAATCCCCAGTAGTCTTTTATAATAATGTGTCTTGTTATTGGCTTTCAGTCAACTAGTTAAGTGTTGTTTAGGTTTCTATAGCTGTAAGTCTTCCATACCTTAAATAAATAAATAATAATCCAAATGGCTCTTTCAGCCTGTTGCGATTTTTTTACGTTCTGTATAGTACCCTACTCCATTTCACAAACTACACGAAGCACACGAGACATTATCGTCACATCGGAAACATGTTCCGAAGGGTGCCGCGAGCGCGCGATCCTCATCAATCTTACTGCTACGCTTGCCATCTTTCCTGGTTTACCCGGATTAGTCCTGGTAAAATGTCCCGGGAGAATCTTTACGTAGCTTGGTAAAACTATTTTTTTTACATCGATGATAATCATTTCGTGGTGGTAGAAGATCCCATGTATTTCCTTGTTTCTATCTAACTCATTAGGGTAATCCACACAATATTAGGTGTCTTCGTATTTATTAGTGACTTTTTTGACTTAGGCGATATATTGCTACATAATGTAGACAGCTCGGCAAAATTTTAGCCATTGAAGATGTATTCAACGGTCTCTCTCACCGATCGCCATTATATTTGTATCGTGCTTTCACTTAGAAGCCTAGTGTGGTTGTCCATTTGAACATAAACAATCTAATCTCGAGTTTTATCCAAATACTCAGGATATCCATCGGACTTGTCCCTCCTCAGCAAAGCCATGGCGAACGTAGTCTTGACACGCTCGGTTCCTTTCAGAATCAATGTGCACTTTTATCGGACAGCATTATGCGTCGGTATTGACTATCGACAGATGTTATCGGACGCGATTACGGTCCGCATGGAGCTGAAAAATGCGCCGAATCACGGTCGCCACCGGCGCGTGAGTGTTGCCAACGTGACTTACGATTCTGTGAGTTTTACGCGAATATGTGAAAATATTATAATTTTCGCACACTTTCGTACTCTTCAAATGATGTAAACGACTGTGCATAAATGAAAGTAACAACTAGTGAAATGAAGTGATTGTTGTTAACAATTTTAAATTGCAGTAAGTGGGTGAAATTGCTGGGCATTATGAAACTTAACATCTAATATCTCACGATAATAAAATGACAAGCTAAGTCCAGTATGCGGCACTTCGTAATTCAAAGCTACGGATGTTATTACTACCGAACTGCCTATAACCAAGATTACGTTTAAAAGAAAACACAAATATCAGTCGTGGACCATTTGACAAGTTTTAAATGAGGATTCACACTTGTTATAATGTGTAACACACCGTGCCCACCGTCAGTCCACCGTCTCAGCAGACCAGCCGCCTGTAAACATCGGAATGTAAGTACCTAACCGTGACGGTCATACCGGCGGTACGTTTATAAACCGGGTGACAAATTGACGATTCGACAGATCATTCAAACGCGTCGGTTCTGAGAAACGCGAACGGCGCTGGGTGAGTAAGGAATGCTGGGTTCAGACTATTTATGGTTGTTAAAGAATTTGTAAGGTTTGTGGTTCATGACGTGTTCTAATAATAGTCACAACCCTGTATTGTGTACTGTTTCGCTGCTGGACACTGGCCTCTACTATTGAGAAGTCTACCACGCTGATCTAAGGCGGGTTGACAGACATCACACACCTACGCTGCATCTAGAATAATTTTATGAATGGCCTGATTGTGTTTTCGACTTGGAGACGTAATGTCTACAGATAAAGAATGTAATTTGCAATATGCAATGATCTGTCCGTTATTGTCGAAAAAATTAAGATCTGCATTCAGATTTAGAACAAAATGTACAGACAGCAAGATAAAAATCCAATAATCCCAAAAGGTAATTAAAACGAGAACCATGAATTATTGACAGGATAATTTCAAATCTCAGTTTTCCAACATCAATAAAAAATTAGGACCTTGTAATAGCAAGCCAGTGATATGCCTCACCCAAATATTTCCAGACGAACCCATTAGAAACCCTTAGTACTTGAAGATAAACAATAAACATCTAACAGCGATGATATTTAAAACCGCACATACGCCATGGCGCATAGTATAAAAAATCCGTCGCGCAGCACAACCGACACGTGCCGGCCGTGGGTACTAACAAACTATAGTATACCATGGACATTAGTACTAACTACTATGTAATGACAAAACATGTCAATTTAAGCATTTTGAGCGTATTTATTGTTTATGCTACGTGACTGCATCGTTGGGATGGTTGTGTTGCGTGCGTAGTACCCTGCTGAGATCCCGGGTTCGAATGACATTGGCACTTTGGCTTAGTATCAGCCTCGAGTCTGATATATGTTCCCCATATTTTTTGACAATTTCGCCTGTTATTGTATTAGGAAGAAACACATATAGCGTAAAGTGGGTGCCCAGGTTGCACCTCTGCTCACTACATCGGGGGTAGAGGCGTGATGTGTGTTGTTTTGTAAGTTTGGTGGTCCGAGGTGATCAGTAAGATTTCTATTCCCATTCCGAGTTTGTGCCGCTAGTAGAGAGCTCCATTATAATATATGTATTATGACTTTCCATTCCATAAACCTATATTGACGAGCCAGGCTTTTTAAATAAATACACCTATATATAGCACGTATCGCAACACAAATAATAACAGGTCACATAAACATCTGCCCCTGGGGTTCGGAAGTGAGCCCCATTTCCAATACCAATCAACTAATAGTAAGGAAACAAAGGCACCTGCCGTTTGTCCTCGTCAACCTTTAATATCTATTGAAAGTGTGGTTTGCGTACCCTTGTGTTCATTTGTGTGTTTTGCTTCATAAATTATAGACTTAGAAAACTATATTTTTGCCCAGGTTATGCTTATTTGATTAATTAACCACCGATTTAAATAAACGATCCAAATCGGTTTTTCGATTCATCGCGACAATGGACCAAACACAACTAAGTTTTTTTTGACATCCTTACAAATGATTTATTTAGATTGGTTTATTCTCGGTATTAGGTATTCAGAATTTTTTTTATATCTTTTATCAAAAGTAACTATATTATTACGTCATTAAAATAATTTACGTTAAATTGACACACACAAATTCACGCCTTTAACTCCGAAGGGGTAGGCAGAGGCGCCACTGGTGCACCCCATTGTGCACCCACCGCCGTGTGTATTCCATCCCATGACGTGATACGGAGCGAGCTTATCCCCGTTACGGGCACAAATTGCAAACTCCGGGCTGATACCGAGTAAAAAAACCCAACAACACTTTGCTCTACCCGGGGATCGAACGCCACACCGTATATATACGACGCCATCGAGGCAGTCAAATTGAGTCACTCAAAAACATAAAAAAATTATTGACAGCCCCTAAATTACCACATAAATAATGAATTATTATAAATAAACCATGAAATGTTTTGAAATAATTTGTGTACATTAGATCCCACCATTGTTAACGCATCACTAGTTTACACTGTAAACAAGCCGACAACGTAGAAAAACAATTTTGTTTGTGTATAAATTGATGTGACATAATAAGGAATCGCCAATATTTCATCATTGTGATTAATCATTTACGTTTTTTTGCAAATACAACCGGCGATAGCCTAGTTGGCAGTGGAACGGATGGCTGAGACGCAGTTGCGAAGGGTGAAATATACCGAAAGGGAACCCAGACACCACATATAAGTACTGATATGCATATAAGCGGCCCACATATACAGAAACCAAGGGCACGCACCGCTGCCATTGCTAAAGTTATGAGTATATTCTTTGTGAATTATAACTTGCTTAAACGGTAAAGAGAAACATCATGAGGAAACCTTCACACCTGAGAAGTTCTCCATAAAAATTTCGAATGAAGTTTGCCAACTCGTAAGATGATGATCACTCTCAGTAATAAAGGAGATCCATGGCCAGCAATGGGACAGTATATTTATAATACAAAACATGCATCATACAAGAAAGGTGTAGTATTTATTATGTCCCGAACTGGATAGCGCCTATCGTGTAACATGGCGTTTGATAATTCCACAATCTCACCCATTTTGTTAATAATGTGCACAAACAATTTTGTCTTTATGTGAGCCTATTAAGGTCGCGAGGCTCTTCAACGATATAGAAACATTAAAAAAATCTGTTGCTAAATACATAAATCAAACAACCATAACCATATTTGTTGCTAATAAAAAAATGAAAAAATTTACTCACGTTCCCTTGAAACTTGCTCGAATCGTACGACCGCTCCCAGCACAAGTTGTATATCTTGTAATGATCCTTGTGCATCTTCTCTAGAAACCTGTTCACCTCGTCAATGTGATTCCTGTAGACTGCTTCCAACTTCTCGGCGGGAAAACCCATCGCTATCAGCCTGTCTGTGATATCTGATAACGCGTGTGTTAAGGAATTATCGTAATAAATATGATGAGATTTTAATTTACATATCATACATATATACATATCGCACCTTTAAATATTACAGATAGGGTTTAAGACAAAACAGAAGAGTCGAAGGAACTTCTTTCTATTTAATCCACTAAATTAGAAAGGTCTATGGAGATTATTATACTAGCATATTTTAAGGTGTTAATCCAAGAACGTCGGATTATGTCTTCGTACCTACTTCTAAAAGTGTGATATTATATACGAGCCAAATCTGAAATTATGGTAAATCTCAGAAACAATAAACCATCAATTTAGCAAGATTCGTTATGGGGTTTCTTCTAAGCAAGAATTTGACATAGATGAATTAAATAAACGTAGTCTTCTCACGTGAACGAAGCCACAGACAAAATCTAGTAAACACATAAACGTGTACTAACATGAAATCTGTGGAGTTATTGACTTCTTAAATTATATGGCTATTGAAACGGGAACGCGCGGGGAGACCGGGGACGCGTAGAGGGCGGGGATCAAAACCCTCCCGAGAGCCAAGATGGCGCACACGGTTATAATTAACTTAATTGTTGGCTTATTTATCGCTGTAAAAAAAAATTAAAACACTCTAAATTCGATCGATGTTGAATAGTGTTCGGTTCGCGTACGTTTACGGCAAAAATAAAACAAAAAGTCTTCATAAACATAACTCAACGTGCAGAGCTTATCGCATTTACATTAATTGACCTTTTTGACCAACATGAAATCTATTTTAACATTTCACATAAAATAAAATATAGGGTCAACACTCAACGGTTAAAGTGGCCTCCAAAATTATATTCAGATTAATAAATTGAGATATCCATTAGCGGATTGTAAAATAGATTTTATCGTCAAATAAGATTGCAGATAAATTGACGTTTACAAATATAAATAGTGAATTAAGTATATTGATCTAAACAAATTATGTATATAATATAAATAATTTTGCAAATATGACGTAAGCAAGCTGTACCCCGAAGAGTTAGCTGAAAGCAAGGTTCGATCGGATGTAACAGTTCGTACGCAATGTGGGGCGGTTTCTTATTCTGGTGCTATTAAAGAGTCAACAACGCTTAGAGACTCTTGCTTTAAGCTAAAGTTTATTCAATTTTGTAAAAGGCTCTATTATAATAATTTATATTAGTAAATTATAATACAGACAAAAGTTAGTGAAGCTTGAACTTTTTATTTTCCGAACGCCCTCCGACCTGACCTAGCGTCTCCTTGGGGTATTTGGTGATTTGTAACCGCCACCAGGCGATCGATAGGTATGGTATTCGATGTCTGCGCTACTGCAAAAATAGTTACTACGGACTCTGGTGAACTCGACTAGGTCATAGAAAAAAATCTCAAGTGATCTTTAGCCTTTGAAATAATTTAAGCTTTCGAAGAAGAAATGTTCAGTGGGTTCAGAATTAACCTCAGAATATAATTTGAAAACTTAAATTAAACTATTTTATACTAAGAAACCAATTAATATTATAACCTCCGTAATTAAATTGTTCTACGCGAAAATGATGTCTTGTACACTTAAAATTAATTAGGCCTCTTGTCCTATATACCTCCAAAAACTAAACTTTTATTCAAGACGACTATTAACATTTTACAGAACATTACCATAAAATTTGACATTATACACTGAAGAGCAGTTGAAATCCATGCCCTTCTAATATCAGGTCATTGGAGGGATGCGTCAAGGAACAACTAAGTAGGACATTATTATGGGGCCGGAGTCGATTGACATTAGTTTTGAATACTCTGCGTTTAGTATTATCTGTGTACTATCGGTCCGAGAGGACCTCGCTTCGATTCATAAGTCGCGCATATTAAGATTTTTTGTAACACTATTAGCACGGGTTTGGATTCGATAAATGGGCACCAGATAACTAGGATGATCATAAAATCCAAGCCACAATCCTGCATCATACTTGAAAATATTTTGCACAGGCAACACATGAAAGCAGGATAAGGGTAGGTAAAAAAAATATAATTGATCCCCAATACTCTACAGAAATCTCTACACTAACATTAAAAACCTTCACAAAGTAGAGGAAACAACCACTGATACCGGCGAAACTATTAGCAATAGGAAAATGATATGAGCACAATTAATTCCGACGTTGTATGGTCGCGCTCGATAACGCTCGGCTGTTTGATTGCGCACCAACGAGTGCCGGCACACGTACGCAGATGATGTTGTACCTAGGCGACCTAATTATGAGATAGCGACCAGTCTGAAGCTGGGTAAAGGGTATAATTTATAAATCGGGATTGTTGCCGCTCAATTTGGGAAGCCTACGTCGGCTGTGGACGGCAATAGGCTGATTGATTCCTTATAACCCTGTTCTGCTTAAGTCTGGAAATAATTGGGAGGGGCCTATGTTTATTAGCGGATATCGTGTGTGTGTATCTACGTAATCGGTATGTACGCACGCTACAAAAATGTCGACAATTGCCGACAAAGCTCAGGATATGGCGATCGTCGCCAATTAAATCATGAATCATTTGGAAAACTACACGATGCTTTGACTTGCGATAGTAAAAACGTCACGATTGTGGGAAACTAAATTATTTTATGTGTATTGTTATAGCAAAGTTAATGTGTGTTTTTTTACCTAATTGAATTACAGGTTAACCACTAGTCTACTAACCATCATCAAGTCTTATGCTGCCGAACTAGTCAATGAAAAAAATATGTAACTACCAGAACACACTAATGCTTGCACACTGCTTGGCGACGGACAAAATGCCAAGTAAGTCAACCAGATGGACAACAAGAGAATACAAAAAGGCAACCTGGAGATATTTTCCAACCGACCATTCGCACGACAGTCCTATCATCCAGTGAAACTAGATACTGCAAAAAAGTTACGTGATAACGCTTCATGTGAAGCAGACAATGACGGTGATCACGTAGTCCAGCGCATACGACGCTTAGTGTCAAAAATTACACGTCATTCATTATTATTGACGAATTGCATTTAATAAATTGGTATAAGGATAACCAATTGAAAATTAAAGGAAGGTAGTGTGGGGGAAGCATCCGCAAAGGCATAATTAAATCTTACTAATAATATGAAGATAGCAATCACAATGGTTTAGTGAATAAAAATGAGGATAAAATTTAGCAAACATTTTACAGATAAAACAAGTCCTAGCACATTACAGCTTATATTCCAGGAAAAGACTGATACAGGCAGAGCAGAGAAACGAAGTTATAAAGTATAAGTTGTACATATGTATATTATAGAATGAGATTGAATGAATTTGGATACAACTGGTCAGGTGATACTAAAACTCGAAGCCAAAACATGCACAAGCATTTTCATGACCCCGAATGTTGAACTTTTACGATTCTTCGGAGCCAGTGAGCAATCTTTAATCTATCTTCTATATCTATACTTATAATAAATTTGTAGAGAGGTCAATTCTGTACATGAAATATATTTCCAAAATAACTATCAGGGGGTGATTAGGGATCGATACTGATGCCAAAAATGCAATTAGTAAAATTTTTGTCTGTCTGTCTGTCTGTATAACCGTTATAGAAACAATAACTACTCGACGGATTTTAACGAAACTTGGTACAATTATTTGTCATACTCCTGTGCTGGTTATAGTATACTTTTCATCATGCTACAATTAATAGGAGCAGAGCAGTGAAGGGAAATGTTGGGAATGCGGGAGAAGTTACTCCATTTTTTAAGCTTCCGTCGCGTGTGCAACCTTAATGGTTAAAGCTACACAGAAATCATGTATGACGGAAATGTTCTCCTTAAAATTATGTAAAAAATATCCCACGACAGCATATGTCTATCTTTTATGGTTGACTCACAATAACACGTGTAACTCCCGATAGCTTAGCAGCTCCAAGCTTTCTCATTATATTTGTCTACTCTTACGTTTATAACACTCTCAGTCATCCCTAATTAAAAAAGTAAACATTATTAAATATTCCATAAAAATAATCATAGAAATCGGTATAGAAACACCAAAGTTATACATGAAATACGCTAATAATAAGCCATCATGCGTGAATACTGAATCATGCTATAAGGATTATTTTTGTATATATATAAGGTCGCGAACGCACAGGCAGGCGGCTTGCTTGGCACCTAGAGGCTAGCGAATCACCTAGCGAGTAGCTTCGTAAAACGAACATTCTCGAACGTTTGCGACCGGCTCCATTTTTGAAGTCCGAAATCCACGCGGGCGAAGCTGCGAGCGGAAGCTAGTCCGTAATAAAATTAGTTACTGTAAGACGGGAGTATACATTATCCACTTCAGAATTCTCAAATACCTTGGATTCACGCAGGCGAGGAATATACCTAGACAGGTAACCTTATTCCAATTTTACTTAACGTCAGTGTACGTCAAGCCACGAGGCCGCCGCGTTCACACGACGTCCTATGACGTCAAAGCAACACTTTTGATGGGAGTGTAAGTAAATTGACAGGTCTGATGGATGTAGTTGGACATCAATTTAGTAAATTACTACACTAGTTGAACACTAAGGTTATGTTTGGTAATTTAATATTATGCTATATTCCTAATGAGGTTTTTATGTTGACGAACTAAAATTTCGTTTTACTTTTGTCAATGGTGCTTAAGGCCACAAGAATTGTTCCACGAATTCAAAACTTCCAATTGTCGAACACATCTTGCAATTGGATACTAAAGTTTTCAATGTCATTTGACAGCCTCAAGTGACCCAATGAACTGGCTGAGAGATGTTAGGGCAAATCTTGCTCGCGCACCGATAACTGTGTGATACAAAGATATTATTTCTTTTGGATCTGGGTGGCATGGGATCGACAGTCTCCAGAAGTTACTCTTACAATAAAACTATTATCTCAATTACGAGAGCCATACGCATAATTGACCTTGAATGCAAATTGTTATTATGTTTAAAAGCCAATTGGGCTAACATTTCCAGCTAAATGTACAGACAAAGCTTATTGCAATTTCTGAGCTTAAAACTGCGCAGACCTTTTATGGTACCATAATATTTTGATCCATTTAAGCAACAGGATCGCTAGGCATCAAAGAAGTTCTTGCATAAATTGCTAATTTTCTGGCTAACTACATATTTTACGAATTAAAAAATGCAGAAATTATTTTTTGAAAGGATGGGACAGTCTCTTAAAATAGTTTTCTTGTAGCTACAGCGGTTAAAATACCCTTTATATTATGCTTCTGATCCCATTTCTAAAATCCCTCATATTCAACGCGTGTTATTTTGTCCACATCAAAGTTCATCCCTCAGCACTCGACAAACAAATTCAAACACAAGTAAAGGACGTTAAAAACCACAATATCGATTTAAACAGCAATTACACATTACCTTATACCTAGAACGGATTAGCATTCATTGGAAACGCAGCCAGATCGTTGAATTAACATTAAATTTCTACAAATCAAGACTTGAGGGCTAGCTTCGCGAACTATAATACAAGTGAATTGCATCTATTTAGCTTTGGTTATATCCTGACGTTCAGAGCCCGTGCAGAGCGGTGTACTTGCGGGACGTTTAGCACAACATTTTATACGAACTGCTTATGACAAGTGTGGATAACTCGCCTGTGTCCCATAAGGTGTAGATCGAAATCTATTACACTCAAAAGTAACAAATTTATATCCGACCCATATGAGAGGATCGAGTATTTTCATATCGGACTTAAATTTAATCTCGTATTCACAGACAATTCTTAGAAACCTCCACATTTTTTTTAATTACTTAAACGACTTGAAAACGGATCCAAAGCCTCATCAGTTTAGATATAGATGTCATTTTTCCTGACAGCACCCGGTCCTTTCATTGCCCGGAACCGAAACGCTACCACCTAACAGAACCTCAGCACAAGTTGCATCTACTAAACCAAGCCAACAAAGAATTAATTACGAAATATTCAAATGTGGCCGACAACAAACCGCCATTAATGTATTCAAACGTGAATAAAATATTTAACCGCCATGTATTAGTATATTTAACGATGACAGAACAAGGTTACAATATGCAACTGTGCATGTAATCAACCTAAAGGCTGCTTCGAACTGTGTTCAACTGGTTATTTACTAAAACGTACCGTCTGTTAACTTAGTTCACATTTACACTATTGTTAAGTTTATTAAATACCAAGATCACACTGTTCATCATGCGGAGAGGAGTAGGCAGAAGAGCAACTAGTGCAACTATTGTTACCTAGTTTCTTTTCGTGTGATAGGTGTCGAGCTAATCTAAGCTGATCTTACGTATTTTTTGGGATATGTAAGTCTCCAAAATTTTATTTGCCCGATCAAGTACTGAAATCAAAACCTGAAAATGACTAACTTCACTCTTTACCCTAATCTTGGATAACCATAGTTAATGAGAAATTTAATTAATCGATTTATTTATTCAATGGCTATACCAACACACCCTATATTTAGGTTAACACAAAGGTAAATTACGATAATAATGAAATCTGCATCGAGTTCAGCTGTTGCACGCAAATCGCGAACAGACGGCAGACGTACCCTACTATTTCATTACATAGCACATTTAATTAACATGATACTCGAACCAAACAAAATGAAACATCAATCCCTAAGCACAACTGCCCAATTGACGTATTACTGGCTACGATATCGGTGTAGGTCGGCCGCCCACTACAGGCAGATGATCTGACCCGCCAGGTCGCGGACAACCGCTGGATGCAATCGGCGGCTGCAGATAATGGGCAGGAACATTCAATAATCCTATAAATAGTTCAACGCAGTTTCAACTTTACGACCTTAGTAACAAGATTTTTTTGTGCTTTTTTTATACTGCACGCCAAAATTACCCCACTGCAACTGATGATAAGTGGAGTGGGATCCAATAGAATGTCGACTGACGAATGAATTATGTCGGCCTGGTGGAACCGGATATACACAGGCTGATCCCGGAACGCGACACACATGGGCCACTATGGCGGGTTTTAACACCTTGTGTATAATGGTCGCTATCTGGCGAATATGAAAATTTCCCACCACCATCAAAACAGGCACGGCTGTGACTTCACTTCACCTGATCCTAAGTGGAGTGGCAATTAAGTTTCGATTGATCCGAGACGGTTATCGACAGTTGACGCAATTATGCCGGGCTGCTCGGATCCGATACACGAGCACGCAGACAGCGCAACAAAAATGGGAGTAATTTTTAAGTCTTTTTTTTTGCAAAGCCAATGTGGTTTTAAAGAGAGATTGAATGTTAACTGGTGTAATACAATGTAAGGAGCAGGGATATCCGGTTTCTGGAGTAGACAGTTATCTTTTCCTTTTTGTTCAAATGAATAACGAGTTATCGAATTACACTGAGCTGCAAATAAACTGAGCTTCCACCTTGACAAACGAGGTATTATTGGGTAACAACTATTTAAATTCCGTTGTAAGTATTTTGGTGCATTGTAATTGTAAGATTTCGACCTGATATCGAATATATCGGTGCGATCGAATAAACCGATTTCATTAATCGGTACTAATCATTCGAAATACCACATTGCACGTACGAAACGTATAACTTGCCGACCGCCAGCGCACGCGGCGCAATGTACGAAATGTGCGAAATTCACAATTTGTGTGTAAATGTGTCAATTGGACGCGAGATTTTATCTAACGAGTAGACATTAAGCGCGCCATTACGAGCCTTCTGTTTAAGGCTTGTCGCACACATATTCATACAAACATTCTTTCGAAAGTAAGTTTATTTGTTGCGAATTTACTGCTTAATCGCTAAACATCTTATGGTGAGATTTGATGTCGAGATGGCTACGAATATAGGAGTCTCGTGTTCTCTTTACTGTCTATAAGAGTTCCAAGCTTGGCCACGTGTAATGTCTTGAAGAGAACGGCAGCGCTTCATCACGACGCGACGCGGCGTTACCAATTTCACGTAGTTTTAGGTAAATCCGTTCACTGGTTGTTTGTTGACACAACAATGCCTTGTTCAATATAGTCTTTCGTGACATTTAAACACTAAGCCTGGCAAACAATTATGTTAATTATATTGTAATTAATATTATTAAACGCAAAAATATTTCCCATAATATTATTGGTCATAATACGTCCAACTAATCTATTTTTATCTGGGTTTAAAATTCAAATAAAAGCTTCCGCTAAGTTTACTTAACATAACGTAGTCTTTTTCCGTTATTCTATATTGACCTAACGTAACTACCGACACAAATGAATCAATTATAACAAGACTTACTAACCAACAGAGCATTTTTCTACGTAATCTAGGATACAACTTTTACGGAAAGATCATTTTTCCACGGGCGAGACGCTTACAAGTTATAATTAATTTACATAACATAACATCACGCATTTTATCCCCGAAGGGGTATGCAGAGGCGCAACTATGGCACCCACTTTTCGCCAAGTATGTTCCGTCCCATGATGTGATAGGGGGCGAGCCTATCGCCATATCGGGCACAAATTCCAGACTCCGGGCTGATACTGAGCAGAAAAACCCAAATATCACTTTGCCCGACCCGGGATCCGAACCCAGGACCTCAGAGCGCTATTGTACCGGACGTGACTGCCTCGGTGGCGTAGTTGTATAATTAATTTATAACAAAGTAATTCGGCAAATTCCTGACGTGCAGCCGGATCAACACTATCAATGTTGAGAAATTGTCCATTATAATTGCTGATCGAATTGCGCGGCGTAGGCAATATGGTATTTGACGTCATTGTAATACGATTCATTCTGTTTTGCTTAGACGACACGATTGCGTAACCGACTCGGCGTAGCAACAATAGGTTACGATGCGGGTCATCTCTGTATGTGTTTTGTATATATTTAATGCGTTATTTTAAAATACACGCCATCCGATCACGGTAAATGTAACTTCTAACTATATTTCAAAATGTGGTTATATTGTTTTCCCTGGTGCCTGGTATAACAAGATCGTACTATTTAATACTTATAAAATCACATCTTATTGCTTTAGAGAAATGTTTTGCAATTATAATATTGATAATTTATAAAGTCCTTTTCGGTGTTCGGCGTTCAATACCGCCACCGCCAAAAGGCATCTTGCTAGTAACCTGAGCGGAATACTGGGAATGTTCTTCAAAGTTTAATAGAGTTTTGAAACAATTATATGAGAATTTTCGATGTTATAATCTACCACGGTAATTCAAATCGCCGCGATACTTAAGCTATATAGCTCCGAGTTTTAAATGTGCGATGAACTTAATCAAATTATTACGTGTACGCTTACAACGCGGCACTTTGAAGTAGGTACCGCATTATTTTTAGCATGTGAAAACTTGTAAAATTATTTTTTATTGCATACTTAATGTTATATGTGTGTGGACTAAAATAAACAAAGTTACATTATGCAGGAAATTTAGAAATAAAAAAGCAGGTACGGCTCGCCACGCTCAAATACTACACACAACCTTAGTGACAAAAGCATTTTTTTAATAATATCAAGTACATTATGTACGTATTTATTTTCACTTATAGGTAGTTCGTTTTAACGCATACCTAAGAGTTTTCCATTAGATTTAAATAGATCTGCCAACCCGCTCTAGATCAGCGTGGTAAATTAACGCCTAGACCTTCTCAATAAGAAAAGAAGCCCTCAGCTGTGAAATAGTACATAATTCAGGGCTAATATAATTTAAATATATAATAAATGGAAACCTATATTTCACTAAATCTGATGCCTTATCATAATTTTTTGTTGTTTTAAAATAAAAAAATAAACTCTATATGATCTACCACGCATTAAGGTATCTAGCCTAGACCATATTTCGCAACTGATAAGTGAAACATAATTATTTAGTTATTTCAAACAATTTTCCCTAAATTGTAGTATGTTTAACGTTCCATGGGATATAAAATATTTTTAATACAAATACTTGAAAGAATGAATATCGATTTACAAATTATTCATATAATATCTGATTATTATTTCCGCCTATAAATTAATAATTAAATAACCCCTATTCCATGATAATATATTTTATAATAAAATATGATATTATTTTTCTACTTTCCATTTATTACGAAATTTACTACGAAAATATTTACGCAACACAAGCAGCGTTGATGTTTAATATGAGCAAATTTTTGTTTATATTGTGTTTAATTCCTTTGTTTTTTTTTTCCTAGAGTATTTTTCTTATTTTAACGTCTTGCTTTTTCCTAGAGCCGGCAACACGCCCATGACTGTCGCTGTTTAATAACAAAGATGATACAATGAGACACATTCTTTAATTTTCTATAAAAAAAACCACCAACGCATCCACACATCAATAACAAACCCTTCAAACTGGCACGAAAGCGCGAAATGTTTACATAGTCAGAGACTAAACATTCAGAATTAGAGCTTTTGTTGTAAATCTAGTGGGGTCAACAACACGAGCCGACCTTTAGCGTGTTATTAAATGTCAATTTATGATAGGTTACCCGATGGGCCGTCACGCAAGCTACGGCCACTCGAATGCAATCAGGGATTCGGGTGTTGAATCTTAGTTGAAAAAGTTACTTACAAGTTAGGGTTGTAGGTTTGATAATGGATATGAAATCGACATTGGACAATCACGATTGTCACTTGAGGTCATTTGTCTTCAATCAGGTAACGGTAAATGTCATAATGTCAAACATTAATTTGGTTTTTGTAAAGGCTTAGTATAAAAAAACTAAACGCACGACCAATACAAATCGCCTGAGAAAACAATAAAGGCGGCCGCGCGTTTGTAATCACCCCGGTTGCCATGGCAACCGCACGAAATTAGTTTCGCTACAGCACAGTTAATTGCCATTTAAATAATCTAATTGTTTCATTACACATGCGGTGAGTCCGCGGAATGATTTAAAAAAGAGTCAGCCCAGTATAAAATGAATTTAAATGGATAACTTTGTCACGTGTTGAGGAAACCGCAAGACTACGGATAAAATTCTTTGATTCGATCATGTTGGGAATCCGCCTACATTGACTAGTGACTATGTATATGGGCTATGAACTACAAAGTCTAGGATATTATTCCCAGTTAGTGCAGCAGTTTGTGCGGATATTACTAACACACTATCCCCAGGATTTGGGTACGGAATACCTCTCTTCCAGTACGTTGAAACGATTTTTACTTATTTTTTTAATATCACCTGCCTAATATCCACCGCATCTGGGAGAAAACTTAAATACAAGACGTATTAATAACTAAGAGATAAGCGATATATTCAAGTACCCACAACCACGCAAAACCCAACTTGGCATCAGAACTTCCGGCTCGAAGGACCAACATAAAAAAGTTAAAAATTGCATCTTAATGGTACTTGAAGTCCAACAAGACGGAACCAACCGTGGCTCCCTTGTACCGTTAAAACAAGCGGTACATCACACAACTATTATGTAAAGTAAGCAACGATTGTTTTTAAAAAAAAAAACATGTTTAACTCGAGTCGAATCTTAGTCGAATTTCATGATTATTTGAATTATAAAAATGGTTCTGTTGGTTGGAAGTTGCATGTATTCGAATTCAAACTTCAAATGGTTCATTATATTTTAGATAAATGATATAATATAAGTTATTCTGTAGAAGCGTTTTGAAATTGATCGAAGTACTACAAGAGTCTACATACACAGACACCTCCACAAATTAAACCAAAATCTCGTCTCAACCAATTCGTGACCCGCCTTCATTGTTATTTATTTTAAAATATTAATATCTTTTTATATAACTCATAACATATCGTGTTTAGCATATTATTAATAAATTTGAATACGTTAAAAAACGTCTGTGATTTATAAAAAAATCGCCATATTTGTTACTAAGCAGTCTGGTTCTTGTCTTTCACTTTGTATAAAAAAAATGTACCACTTTTTCTTTACGACTGTCTGGTTTTAATAGGTGAATTGACCATGTTAATCCGTTATTTATCGATTCAGGTTATTTCTATCGATTTTTGCATCAAATCAGTATAATAGAATAAATACAATGCTGTTAAAAATTTAAGATTTCATTCGAAATAATCATAATATTCTAGAAAAGAATGATTCAAGTTGTTCGGTATTAAAATTTATGTCCAATACAGCCTATCACATTATGGAGGAAGAGTTACGCGAACACTGCAGTGGTAGCATTTATGCCCTGAAAAATGAAGTACAGAATTGTGAAACCTAAACATATCGCGGTTAGAGCATTTTTAATTAATTCACCCTCATAATAAGGTGTATTAGAACAAAACACGCGTTCCAACGTTACGACACGCCGAGATACGCGTAATAGTGAGCGACGGGCCTAATTTATCGCGCACTACGTAATATACGCGTCTTTGGCTGTAGAAATATGCATTTTATTACTCAGAACTACTAGTAGAATATAGTTCATTTTGACTAAGGGTAAGCCGTAATCAAACAAAAGATATATGAATGTATAACATTTGGCACAGTTGTTGTCCAAACCATAACACGAAACCCCGACCATGTCACATTTATTAAGACGCTAATTAATATCCTACAGAGTAAATCAGATCGTATGATACATTCCCTCCCTAAATCGATGAATAGTTTAGATATTTGGGTTTTTCTTTAGTAACAGCTCGAAATCTGGAATTTAAACGCGATGTGGTGATCACATGAATGGTCAGAACACACTTGGCGTAAAGTGGATGCCTTGGTTGCGCCTCTGCATACCCCTTCGGGGATAAATGCGTGATGTGTGTAGGTATTTTCACCATTTGTAAAACCGTTATCCTTCGATTTTATTGTAGAAAAAAAAAGAACAGAATTTCATACTAAATTCAACAAACCAACAATACTTGAGTACAATTATATACGTGTAGATTGCGAAATCCAACGTTCGCCGCGTACGTGGTTGAAATATTAAATTAGTTTGCAATTTTTCACGGCTACCGAGCGGGGACCACGGTACGCCTGTGTATTTTCTTATACGTTACTATGTGAAGTTGAAATCACGAAAATTTCGTACAAACAGCTGCGGGTCACGCGATACACTGTAGTAGAAATAAATTACGTGTGAAATCTTAGATGGGCTATTGAACACACGTGTTTCGGATTTAGTATAGATTGTAGTGAACTTTTTGAAATTGCTCCTTTCTTAGAAACGGATAGTCGTACTATAATGCTATAATTGGGAAATCTTAGTTCTAGGTTAAAATTGCATCTACAAAATTTATTTAATTCGAATGTAACTGATAACTCCTTAAAAGGGAGAAAAGATTTAAAAAATAAACTATTGTAGACCTTACTGATGTACTAGACGAAACTAAAATAATCAATACAAGAACAACCGACACACGCGAATCTACACCATCGCGTTCCGAGTCACAGCCGCTGAAGATGATAATGATTGAAAACCAAAAAAAAACAAACAATGGGCGGGATAACGAACGGGGCGATACGATCGACGAAAAAATCAAGAGAATCATTTACGTAATTGCCTGTTGCTACGCAGCGATCGGGCCGCAGTCGACATTTGGTCTAACATACCGTAACAAGAGAAATGTGTGGATGCGATGGATTTTTTTGTCTATAAATATACCATGTTGGGGGGAAGCTGTGGTTTGAATTCTAATTGATCAGCGTGCAAAAATAAGGGCTAGTGTATTTTGTTGCTAGAGTTTTAGGAAACACCCTGCTCCATACAAATGAGATTAACTTAACTACTGAAGATGATACTAAAGTCTAATATAAAACAAATACATAGATATAATATATATTTTCTACTATTTACAATAAAAAAGAAAACGTTAACAACAAAGAATGTTACCAATGACGCATAAAGGAGACACATGTGTTATAGAAAAGGAAATATGCTTTGAAGACAAAGAAACTACACCAAGGAATATTGACCCAAGTCCAATTAATCATCGGCGACATGCAAAGAAAGTGAAGACAAAGCGTTTTACCAAACGCATATATAGACAATATCGCATTACTCAATATTGATTATTGTAGCAATATTTTATGAGAAACAAATACGATTTGCTGAACCGTACGTTATTATATAAGGGTCTAAACATTTATATCTAATATTATGCTATTAAAATTAGGTTTCACAACCTGGTTTAATTGATATTATGAAAGAATTTCTTTCGGGTGCTGGAAAACAAATCAATCAACAGAAAGACAAGCAAGTAGATGAAACAGATATTCTTAAAGTTCAAAATTGAATTATAAACTCAAACGAAAAAAATCATGTATTTTAATTTAAGGCAATCTCATTGATCGTACGGTAAAGCACAGTAAAGCTGTTATTCGAATTGATTTTCAATAAGAGTGGCATTAACCCGCTCAACGTGAGTCGCGACCCAATTGTACTGCAGAAAACACTAGCTCTAGCGTATCTCTAACACATAAAAATCTACTTAAACCCAAATCTTCCAAAACAATAAAACAGGCCAACTCATACCCAACCAACCATCGCGAAGAACGTCATTAAACGTCCCGAGATTCGGCTGAAAGGCGAAACCAATAATCCGTCTATTCAGCTGACGTCGACACAAAGACTGAAGAGCGATAACCCAACAAAATCCAATTACAAAGGGGCGCATAGCTGACGCGTCGTGTGCGAAGAGGATTATCAAGCAATGCATTTGAATAATGCATCCTATCGTTCGGCCAACGTGACCTACATTCGGTTTCAATTAAATAATGCAACCAAAGAAGTTGCGCCGTGCCGCTTTCAGTGCGATGTAACTTACGTTTTGATTTGAATGTTTTGCAATATGATAGTAACGAGGCTCGGCAATATTTTTAAATTAAATTAAGATAGATCGCGGTTAATGGTAGGCCCTGTTACGATTTAGTTGTAAAAATCTATGACACTGTGTTTGTAAGTCGTAGCTAAAGTGTATAGTAGAGTGACGGTTCCTTCGTTGGTCTAGTAATAGCGTATATGGACCGTCGGCCGAGAGGACCTGTGTCCGAATACCAGTTCAGGTCACCTTGGGTGTGCTTTGGTAATATGATTTCCCGAACCGGAACTGCTACAGGTACAATTCCCTGTGGGACTGCCTGCTTAACATCCACACGTCAAGCAGGCAGTCGTCTATAAAATCTAAGCTTTATCGTTTCTAATACATTTTGACTAAGTGTGTTGCGTCGACAACACACTGAAAACTATATTTAGGCGGAAAGATAGGAGATCTTTAAAGAGTATTTCTGAAATTAACAGACCCAAAACACTGAAGTAATCAGCAGAAGTGGAATACCCCAAAATTTTATGCTTCAAACTGTTCAGTGGGTGATCTGGATCTATGTCCTTTTTAGCTAATATTTCATTTTATGAGAGCAGTTTCTTAAATGTCATAACTGGCTAACATTTCGACAGGTTTTATAAAGAAAATAAATCAAAATTACGAAGTTATGCTTCCAATAGAATAGATGTTACAAAAATGCTACCTGACAATAAACATTTATTAATGTATGGTCGACAATCTTCCCGTTATAACATTTTTTTGAATTCTACATTCCTACTTAGACTATACAACAAATACGTCGACAATTGATGTCTTCGAATGCGGAAACACAAATCGATCGGCAAACAATAAGACAATTGCGAACAATGAACTTTGGTTGCACATGCGAGCTTATCGCGAACGTTTCATAAAATTAAATGGGTTGATTATTGTTCCCGTTTTAATACCGTATCTCCCACAATTAAGAATTGGGAAGGCTTCCTGTTGTATTCTCAATATTCACCTTCAATATGAACGTCTTCCGCTTTACCAAAAATTCTATAAAAACAAAAACGCCTTTCTTAATGCTTTCTGTCCTGATTCAGTATTGTCTCTATAACTAAATTGTACGTAAAATTATGGTGCCTCTGGTAGCCAATCATTAGCAATCATAAAGCTAAGCCAATTCTAATTCTAATCACTGAATAATTACTTCTTACCTGGAATAATGGATGTTCGTTTACGAAACCACTTGACTAGGTACTTTCTTTCCTTTCTTTTGTTGTCTTTTAGATTCATCAATTATTTCGAATCTGATTGGGAATAGTTGTTATTTGCTAGTAATAGACACTAATTGATGGATAGAAAATGCACCCCATCGGAACGTCCGAACTACACCATAAAAGTGGTAAATAATATTATAATACATTTGTTCAACCCTAAAGTAATAATGAATTAGATATTCTATTAATTTATATTGTAGAAATATCTATTAAGACAGGGATTCAATTATCTATTAGGTGGACAGATAGTAAGTACAATAATATTATTTTTTAGTTAATCAATAATACTTCAAACTATGCTATGTACAATTTGAAATATCTCACATTTCTTTCGTGACAAAATTTTCTTGCGTTCCAGTAATCAAAGAACAAAATCCGAATGCTTTGTGTGTGCTGAAACAACGGGTCTTTGTCTCGCGATGTCTCATCAGCAGAAAACATCCAACTCTGAGGGTTTATCAACCCCAATCTCGTTTATAATTCTCTACCGACGTATACTTTATGTGGTATAAGAGAACATAAAATTATGAATAAAATGTAAGCAACATCCAGTTAATACAAACGGCGAGGGTGTTAAGTCGAGATTAGATTTTAATTAAGTCATTAAATCAACACATCCCTGGAGACTGTGAGGCGGCGGAATTACTAATCTGATTAATTAAGTGTTGAGTCTGAAAGAAGCGGGGGTAATAAATGGCGGAGCCGGTTTAACGTGACGTGGATTACATGAAGTTTTAAATATAGAAGGTGGAGATCCTTGCATCATTAACACAGCAACAGTAAAAGGTAGGAAATACTGCGTAGAGTAATAACTTTAATTAATTGGAATATAAATATTCTATTTGAAATCTATTATTTTTGAAATTACCACGGAAATGAGAAGCATTCACAAGTTCGGCGTAAACGTAAGATATGAAATTAACGTTCAACTGTCGTGCATATGCTGGCGAGCAATTTGCTGTTGGACCGTGATCAAATATAGGTAAATAGATAATTTAGTTACACTTTTGTATTTTCCTTAACCCAGCATACGAGTAGTTAGTACAAAGTAATTTAATTGCAAAGCAACACGCTAATGCTCATAAAGATGCAGTCTGGTCTAGAAATTTTGAATAATTACTTGTTCGCGTTAAGCAACGATATTCGAATTTTGATCAAAGACCCAGTATGCTGGCCGAAAAGCAAGTTTGTTGTGGCTGGCTATTGTCCAGAATTTCAAATGAATTAGAGCTCCAGTGCAATCTGATTTTGATGAGTGCAGAGTTTGTGCACGGATATATTTGGAAAACAATGTAAGCTCGGTCGACTGTTGTATTGTGCACCTTTAATTCTATATGCACTTCCAACAAAGAATGTTCATTCAAGTGTTAAGTTTCATTAAAATAGCGCAAATACGCGACGCGAATCATCAGACCTTTTTGAACAGTAACATCGATTACTCAAACAATACGTTACAAACAAAACATTTCAACCGAGCCAAAGCCAACAACAACAAAGCATTCAGAAATATCATAACCAAAAACCAAAAATAACACATGATAATATCGTAAAGATATCTTCAATTTAATCATCGTTCCGATTAAGTTGGTTCATTTTTATCCCAGACAGAACTGGATTAAGGGCTAATTGTTTCGACCGTTTGAAAAAGTAAGTTTTTTTTAAAGTAATGGTTTACTAAATCTATATTTTCCTCATCGTAATACTGAAAAGTAACACCGTAGGAAAGTTTCTATCGTGATCCAACGCTTGATACGAATACTAAAGTTTATATGCGGTTAGAAACAACCCGCACAAGTGTTTCCTTCGCACATCTTACATTCGTTTAGTTTTTTCTCGTGTTACTAAGCAAGTTTTTATGTAACCGCGAGGGAAGCTTCGCAAACCGTACGCACGGTTACCCAATCGGTTGTTGCTAAGCAGTGGACGAGTAGTGCATTCGTCACTATTGGTATTCTCGTCGTGTTAAAACTCCATTGTATTGTATTTATTGATTTATCGATCGTCTTTACAATTTGCGGTTTTGCATTTAAACACATCCTATTAGTTTGATTATACATAAATCTATATAGCTTTTTTTATTACCATCTCATAGGATATTGAGTAAATATTTGAATACTTTACGCGGTAGGTTTAGCATAATTCTTTGTGTTTTGTGCATCATAAATTCGACTTATCTGTTCTTTGCGTTAGATAATTCTTTCTAATAAAACTCTCGAGACTTCATCGTCGGCTTTCTCGTGTACGCATCGTCTATCTCTTCAGATAATCGTTGTTCATTGGTACATTCCGGCGTCCACGTGTGGGAAAATCAAACAGTTTGTAAATTGGTGAACCGGTTTTATTTAGGCGTTTATTGCGAACATCCTTTAACAAGATCGACTAGTCGGACTCTTACTAACCACACACCGTTACTTGGACCGATGAAAGAATAGCATCACTTTTACAAATTCGGATTTACGCCTTTTTTATCTAAGCGTAGGTGATCCAACCAATTTCGTTCACTCCACCGTATTACATTAGATAATTTTATTCCTTTTTCGCTGTCTTGGCAACAATGAAATATATGAACTTTTAAGTATAACAACAAAAATGTAACACAAGTCCTGGCTGCACACAAAAATTTCGTCACAAAATCAGGATATATAGAGGTATAAAGGATGATAGTCCAATGATATCTTAATCTGTACTAAATATTCATAGATGAAAGTTACCTGGACGCGAGAATCGAACTCGATTCCTTTCTAGATAATTTGTTAATTGAATATAGTTTTACTATAGGTCCATGCCTGAAAATGTATACTGCTATAAATTTTCCCCAACAAATGCATTTCATCATAGCGCACAGCATCCGGCGCTCGCATTTGATCACCGACAAATCCTTGCCTTTCAAAATATTTAGCACCAAAACCGTCCCAATTATCCCCACGGGAAGTATGCAAACACGTTGACTTCATTTTGAAATTATTGAAATACCTACTGTGCTGCGTCACACGTCCGATTTGACCAGGTGCGACCCGTCGTGACGTTTACATTACGTCCGCCGCATGCGCACACGAGGATGCATAGCACGAGATTCTGGTCACCTTGGGATGGAATTTGTTTCCAAATTCCGGATTTATAATGTTGTATAGAAACGTTCCTTATATGTATAATAGAACTTAAATTGCTTTTAGGCAGAGCCAATCACTAAGGATTCGAAGCTAAAGAATAATGTATTGACTTGATAAATTAATTTTATTGTCCGTCATTTAAAACAATATACAGACACTATGAAATGGTCATTTTGCACTGATGCTATTTCGAATATCTTCATATAGAAAATACTTTATATTTATTCTCCAAATTATTAGCAACAGAGACTAAGAAATGCAAGGGGCGAATGACCTACACAGAATAATCTTTAATATTTCGAGCCAGACCAGAAAACCCGATCACGTTTTATTGTCGTCGATGAGGTAAATGTTGATAACTAAAAATATTAGAACCGAGACACTACCGCTACCCCGCGTCCGCGCTCCGCCGGCGACACTCGGAAACCGGTCCGCGCACCGGGAACGGTACAGAAAAATCGAATGAAGCCTTCGCTAATTACCCAGACGGCCCGTCTCAGACACTCATGTCAACCATGATTTCTAAATAAACCCGGCTCAGAGTTCAAACGCGAGAGCTCACGTTTAGAAAACTTATTTATGTTGGAAAGAAACGTGGACGGGCCTTGTAGTTAATTAAAAAACGTTGTTCCAAACCCAGTTATGGTAATGGAATATTGTTGCTATGCGCGGCTGTAATACAATTTCCTCGGCGCATCTTCGGGCAACCTTCGTGTTGGCGATGGTTTCGTGTTTTTTTTTTAGTATTCCACGGTAGCTGTGGGTAGATTTATGGCGGGTGAGCCAACCGCTCGAGGCAGGGACTACATTAAGATGGTTGGAGGTAATATATTTTGGGTAAGGTTTCAAAGTTAAAATAAAATACCACCGATAGGTACATTAAATAAATTTATATTAAGTAAGGTTCAGTTTGTGACAAAGGTGTAGCCAGTAGAACATAACTCTCTCACATAAGGCTGTATTAAAGAGTGAGAAATTCCATATTTTATAAATTTCTGACGTTACACTCAGTAATTAAACTCTCGATAGTGTTGCTATTTCGGCAGTTGTATCTGACCATCAGGCAAGTAACTTACTTGTTTCCCTTTTCAGATATACAAAAAGAAAACTAAATGCGTGCAACTATTTTCCTTTATAAAGTATATTGCATTCATGTCCATATTCGATAATATACAATTTTCTTTGCGTTAATATCGCCCAAAGCGTCCACGCACCTTCCAGATACTTCGATAACCGCTGCGGGCACAGCTACCGTCCATTAGAATCATAATAGCCCATGAAGTTTCACTGATCGGTATTAATTCGTATCATTAAGAAATGAGAAAGTTTGTATTCAACGCATACAAAACCATAACTGGGACATTTCTATTAATTATGTTTGGGGGAGAACTTCGTTAGAGATAGAGAAAGCTTGTTATATGATGGAGTATTTTTCCTGTCTGACATTACGCCTTAGGTCAATATTTGATTTATCATTTAAGATACATTTGTGTGGTCGTCACGCTACGTGTGGTAGTCAATAATATCTCTATAGCAGGAAAACTGACAAGCTAGACTGAAGTGGTAACCATAACCCTGATAAGTAACATGAAATAGTATCTTTGCTATTGCATTTCCTTCGACAAATAGAATTGATAGCGCAAAATATTTTCCTTTCTTACCGTGTTTTCTGTGGTAGTATTCTAAAAGTCGATAACAAATTCACTACTCCAATGATAACTATAGGTTTATAAGTTGTAAATGACTCCCTAATATACAATTTAAAAAAAACAACATTGTTTATAAGAGCAGAGTTAAAACAAACGCAATTAAACTCAATATAAATTATAGAACGAGAAACCTTCAACCTCGTATCGTAACGTATAATCACAAGAAAGATCCAGCGGCCATTACCAACAATCACGCTTAACTGACGGCATGATTTTGCCATAGCAACAGCCGCACAAAATAAACTTGAAAAAAAAGAGGACGGCGTCCACCGGCCCGGCCCACGAGCGGTCCAACGACCCACCTAATCCGGCCGGCCGCGTATCATATAGGGGTCAAATTATAACACACACTTCATAATTGGCCCCATTGTTCAACATATATGTATACGCGTTAAGGCCTGGATTACAATGTATTATGCAGCACGTCGCGGCCCGTGCCCAATTTCTGTGCATCAAATCACGTGCAGCGTTGTTTAACGATGTGATTTTAATGTAAAATACGCGAATGGAAACAATCGTGACGGCCGAACAGCGCTCCATTGTGAGTAGACAAAGATCCTCCGTCGGTCAACGTGGATTAATGTATGATTTTTTTTCCAATGCACGACGGGTCAACGACCCCGCCCGCCAGACATATGGTGCGGACTTTTTAAACATATCTGTTTCTGTGTTTGTTGAACGCCTTCAGTATAACGTATGCACATTTGCAGGACGTGAGTAACGCACCGTTGTATGATAATTCATTTGTGATATGGTTAACTGTTAAGCGTCGATCCGGACACCGCCGCATGGGGTGCGCAGTTCGCTAAAGGTTACGTCGAGATAAAATCGACCGCGAGACGAAAGTCGGTGAAGTGTTGTGGACCACAAGTTGTGGTCCCGCGAAAGGCCGCAGCCGGGTTGCAAGTGGGGATTGGGCGGTGACGTCACCGACCAGAAATCACATCTCATTCAATGCAGATCCTATACGTAGCTTCTGAGTTAGCTGCGGTCAAGGTTAAACAGGGAAACGGGTTCTCAGATAGCTACCTGTGAAGTCAAGTCTAGAATTAAAAATATGTAGTCTTTTTTGGTTTGCTTTAATCAGAAAATGGAATCGTGTTCCGAGAACTGAAGAGATATCCCGTGTTGTGTAAATTCATTCTTCAAATTGTACGCGGCTTATCCAAATAAAAGGATCGATCGAAATGCATTATGTTATTTTCTCGAATCTTGTGTTCGCTATTAATATAAACTTTTCTCATTGAAAACGTGTATGAATAAATATTAATATATTTCTATTTCTGGATACAAGATCGGTAACGTGGAACAAACATTATTACCTGCAGTCTTGCTATACATAGCCACGTGTACAATGTTGCCAGGCATGTGGGGAGTTATGTGTTAAGCATAAAATGTTGCCATATGACGGTTTACAAAAATCCTCGCAAACGAAGATATGTATATCTTTGGTTCAGATCAGAATAATTATTTTACTGTAATATCTGAACATTGAAAGACATAATATACAGTATCTCTCGATGATTTGTGTAGCGTCTTACGGATTCATATAAACCTCATTCCTAGTGTCTATATTTTTTATAAACTATTCTGTTGAACAAAAAAACCACTGAAGTTTATTAAATGCATACAAAAGGTATCAATGAATTGGTAACTGTTAATAAATAAAACACTTCAGTTCAAATCTGCTCGCGAATAATAAACTAACTGGCTTGAGTATTTGTTGTAATTCATTTTTAATTATACGTAATTATGTGCTCAGCCTTGGTTTCACTACTATATTTTAGGGTTCTTTCAGATTACGACTTATGAATCCATCCATTGTTCCAAATCAAATGTTGTTAGTATTCGAAGCATTCATTCTGTAAACAATGTTTATATTATCAGACGAAAAAAATATTTTTACGCATCATTCGTGCTCACAAATTTTCAGATATGGTTTAAAATTTCAAATCAAAAAACTCGTAAATTCATACGTCGTAAAAAATCCACCGCTAGCGCGTAAGTACAGAGTTTTATTATTCCTCATCTAGCAACAAAAAACATCCAAACGGCCTATGATTTATAGTCTTGATAAGATTTGGCGGCCGATGTTTCAATATCTCCTGCACGTGGTGCCCTTACTGTGTACATATTACGAAATTATTAAATACGAGCAAGTGCAATTGTATTTTGACTAATATTATGTAATAATTTAGAAACTATATCATTTTTAAATCAGTGTAACTTTATTTCATAGCTACTACGAAGTCTTGGCACAACGCGATAGTTATGCATCGATGACAAGCGACATGCTTTCAGGAATAGAGGTACAATATTTTAGATATTAAATAAAGACGGCAATAGGTCTACAGTTCTAAGTCATATTACTAGCTAGTAGACATCTAGTATCTTTATACTTACTTAATACGTATTATGGAAATATATAGTAAAAATAAGTACAAATTCTTCAAAAATCAAAACTACAATAGTGGATTTACGGCTAATTGTTAAGAATTTTAACGATATAATGGCTGCGGATAATAAAAAAATCATTACGCGAAACTATAATTTGGGCATGTTTATAAATAGCTTCCTGCACGCGACGTTACTCGTCCAACCAACAGATATATCCCTTGGTAACAACTAACGAAAATAGCTATTGACGTATCCTGTATATTTATCAGAACACTGGCTTGATATGATTGGAGAATCCACGGGAGTCTGACTACTATAAAGGATGCTGGAGACCGGAAAAAGTGGAAACGGTCAGTAAGAAGGTAGACTCAAGGACTAAAGTGGTTTGTCACAAGGCAGAAGATATAAATAAGTTTCAATTACCATTTGTAAAAATCGCATCGGCGTTGATTAAGCTCTGAATGAAGGACGAAGTAATCATCGACAATACTACAAAGTGACCTAGATAACACGATTTAATTTATAAACAACAAATATTTCTAATTTAACAGCGCATTGAATTGAAACATGAAATCCGCAAATACAGGAACATAGATTCAGGAAGTCCAAAGATATCATAATGAACGTATAAAAACTACACGTGGCACCGAAAATAACAAATTACGTTGACGGAACCCACGAGAAGCGCATTACACACGCTTGACACGTTTTTTTATAAAGCTGAGCACACAAGGTAACTTCTAAATTAAGATCGGTTTAATGATACCTTTTAGAATCAATTGAGAGCTAAGCTGTTGCTAGCCGGCGCGCGGCGCGAAGGTCGTTCAGTTATGGATTGTTCGGAGCGTTACGCGATTTTTTACGTACATCTTTACGCTTTGAATTTTCATATTGACATTGTAAAGATGGGTTATATAGGATCAATTTGAGATTAGGTGTACTTATTCCTAGTCTTTAGATATTCGAAACTCAAGTCATGAACAATTAATGATCAATTATGATACGCATACTTATTACACTGAATATTTTGTCAGTACAACTTATACTTATAGTGAATACATATTAATGTGAGGAATCAAGTTGAAGTTAATCAAGGGCTACTATTTTTTAATATTGTATTAAGTCCCGCCTAGACTGGTAGAACACCTAATCCTCTAACCTGTTCTAGTAAATTCGCGTTCTGTAGTTGCAGATACTACATTGATTGAACAATTGATTGGTACGATATGAATTTTTAAGAGGAAACCGTTGAAGCCAGTGTAACTACTTAATTATAAGACTTAAAGTCTCATGTCTCAGGATAGCGAGTGCAGTCGAATACCAAACAATACTTTGTAATTCAAGCTGTTGGATGGTATTCCTACTGTTCATGGGCGGTCGTATCGCTTACCATCAGGCGGACGGCAAACTCTTCTCGTCATACAAAGCAATAAAAACAAGGAAAATACTTAAATTTCTTTATTGATCTAATAATTTATATTTAGGACTAATGATCGCAACACGTTGAACAACGTTTGGCGATGCAAGTCAACTGTACAAGTAAATTACGTACGCAACATTCAACAATGTCGCGCGTGTTTCAACTTGCTAAACATGTTGAACGTTAATGAACGATCGACTGCATTAACTCAAACCACGTGTAAAATTATATATGAACACCGAACCGCAATAGGCTTTCATGAATCGTGTAGGATGTAAGATAATATCTAAATAGATAAAAACGTTTGTACTCAAATAGAAAAAATAGATATGATAGAAAAATAGTTGCTAACGGCAGGCTGTGAATGGAAAAATATGAATCAGATTTTTATTTATTAAAAAAAAACAAAAGCGGTGGTATCGAGTCCATATCAATAGATACCACTTCGTTGACTATTTCTGAAACCAAAAATGTGTACAAGATAAAAAACGAAATTTTCATTTCGTTAACAAAAAAATTATCCGTAAAATAACAACTTTATGTTCTGTGGTTTCCTGTGGTATGGCTAGTAAGATTTCCAGATGACCAACCTCCTCTTCCCCCGCCCTTCCTCTACCATAATTATCAGGTAACGCATTTACACGTATACCGACATATACTATATAAACTGGCTAGACAGTAGGTCTTAATATTTTTTTTATTATTAATCAGTAACAAAAGAATGATTTTTTGAATGTCATGTGGTTTACGTAATCGGTTAAAACCAGAGGCCGACCCGATGTCAAACATTCTTGGAAATAAACTAACATTACAATTGAATAACCACGATATAAACATAGTAAGCGGTCACAATCATAGACGAATATAGACAATAGTGAAATCGCTCGTATAGTTCGGACAATTGCAAGAAATACATTGTCGATGTCAAAAATATTACATCACTATTTTCATTAATTGTTTTTCAATATATTTATTACGAATTTTCAGAAAGTCTTCTCGGACCCTATTCTTTCCTGAAAGCCTGGAGGACTGCATCTACGATTTTTCACTTTTGTGGCTGTTTACTGGTAATGGTTAATCCCTACCAGTTACCACCAGTCGATGTTTCTTTTTCGTTTCTTAAATACATAGTCCTTAGACAAGGCGTGCAGCTTGTGAGGTAAGCTCCACAACTGACCTTAAACTACTATTTTGAATGTCGAATTACAAAGTATTGCATGACATTTCGTTATAATAGCCAGAGACATCATAAGTATTATTGCTCAAGAATTACACTAGCTATAGGCTAGATATAGGTACATAACATTGCTGGCTAGACAGAACGGTTAATTTACTGGTGGTGGGATATATTTTATATCTGCCCGGGTAGCGACCACCGTACACAAGGTGTTAAAACCCGCCATAGTCGTCCACGTAAGTTTGTTTCTTTGCGGGATCAGCCTGTGTATATCCGGCTCCAACAGGCCGGCATAATGGTGTCGACTGTCGAGGGGTAATCACCTCTCGTCAGTCGACATTATATTGGACCCCACTCCACATCAGGTGCAGTGGGGTCACATTGGCGTGTCCGTTTATAAAAAAACAACGATGGTAACGACCATAGAATCTGGCAGACGAGAATAGTTGTCAAATACTAAACATTGTTAGACAAATGATAGGCTTTACATGTGCCTTGATAAATCTAACACTTACCATTAGACCCGACACGCAATGCATGAATGAACCACTGATGACAAATATACTTAATGGACACATGATGCAACGCATCGGTGTATTGTGGGAATAATTGTTTGATTTTGCTATACTAAAATATTTTTTTTATATAGACGCGGTGAGCATGACTGCTCATGAACGGTAGTAGTATCACATAGAACTTCGCGTGACATTGATAATGTCTCCCAGCAGATTTCGGCCATTAGCAATGCACTGCGCTCGCCACCTTGAGACATGAGACGTTAATACACTGGCCACAATATCCTTCAAACCGGGGCATCTTAGAGCACAAGGCTGCATAGTAGCATAGATAGACGTTGCGAAGGTACCCAAAAAGCTACGCATTCGAGACCTACCACTAGTTTTTTTTTGCTGTAGGATATCTGATATATTTCGCACCTGACCGAACACCGGATAGCGATACCTTACATATGGCGAAAAATCCGCCTCAAGGTCTCGTCCCGTCGAGCAGCGTTCCGGGATTAGTCAGTATACATCCTGTCAGACAGGCCGCCATAAGTCTAGCGAATCGTCCTTGAACTTGACATATTTTCAAGCTTACTATCAGGTATGGCATAGCAAATTAAACGATATTTCGAATGATAGACATATTAATATATATAAATTTACGTTTTATTGCACATTCCTCGCATCGCTCGTTTTTTTTTTATATTTCATGTTAGATACGGAGTATCTATGATTTAGTTATAATATTACATTGCGTAGATAAAAACTGTCCACTACCAAATACAGTTTAGTTAGTCTAGCTTAGCAAGTATTTTAGAAGTATATACTACATTTAACTACTCATTAGCGGTGTTGTATGTGAGAGGCTCTCAACATAATTGCCACCACATTATCTGTATGCCACCAAGCAACAGTCAGTCTAGACATTCTTGAATTTTTAGGTCAAAAATATTCTCTATTGGAATACTGAACCCTACTCCACTTATCATCAGGTACAGTGAGGTCAGTTTGCAATGCACATTTAAATAAATATATACAATTCTATTATAATGCATATAGCACAAATTTAAGCACTTTTAAAATTAACATATGCAATGAAGAGTTTTAAATTTAACAATCAAGTTATATGAGGTAGTAATAAAAAGGTCAATTTACCCAAAATATATGGCCTTACTGCTCTGCTTATCATCAATTACGATCTGGTGTAAGTAGTTGTCATACGATAATTATATTGAATTATGTTTTGACAGTGAGTATGTTGAGACCTGAGCTTGTCCTTGTTTGTTATTATACAGAAAGTAGTCATATAGAAAATTAATTATTATAAATCAAATACATATTCAGGGCTATTATATTTGATCCGACATTAGCAACTTAATGATGACTTATCAATGGTTGAGATATCACTATTACCTGTATGTTG
Organism: Manduca sexta; assembly: GCF_014839805.1. NCBI lineage: Eukaryota > Metazoa > Arthropoda > Insecta > Lepidoptera > Sphingidae > Manduca > Manduca sexta. Next base: position 1,941,873 of record NC_051124.1, read on the forward strand.
GAATTGTTATGATGGCTCTCTTAATTGCTTATTCATACTTATTATAATATGAAGTTTTAATATTGATAAATATACATTGACTAAATAAACACTAATTGGTTGTTTCCCATAAAGGTTAAATTTCATAGGAATTTTGTTACGACACACATTTCCTGTGTAGAATAGAATACATAAAATAAATATATTTAAAAGGAAAATTAAATTTTCAGTCATTGGAGCTTCCTCATTCCAATTCAGTCAAAACCAAATGCAAAATTATCAAGTTAAATTAAATGTTGAATTAAATAAAATGTGTGCAATATGGTTGGAACTTCTTGTATCAGTGAAGGAAAATAGAAGAATATTTTATAATATATTTATCTTTACAGAAGTCCTATGTTCAGCAGTAGAATGATGATTCATTTACTGGGTTTCTACTACAATAGTATACACCAAATTTACTATAAACTAATCATTGATTACTTAAACAAACATATTAATTTTAATACAAAAAAAATGTGATGAAAATATGTGCATACTAAGCCAAATCAAGCCATATTGGGAAATAAAATAATACTCCACTTCTTACTATGTCCGACAATGTCTGAACCCAACATTGTGACAAGTACAAAATTGTTATTGTATCTATAAGTGATTTCTATTTAATATAATACAAAACCTATAACACTATACCAAAAGATATAAACAGAATAAAAGTACCCATACAAATAAATACCTACATAAACATTATAATATTATGAACAAATGCAATAAAAAGAAAATTAACACAATCTGCCTGATAGGATGTTTGATATAAAAACCTATTTTAACCACATAGGTTGAACAACCTCCGCGAACACCGATATTGCCTAGTGCATATGAAAATTAATATGCTGATAATGTGTTTTACTATATGTTTTAATCACATTTTTTTTATTTTTATTACATTAAACACATTATGTCAACAAATATCAGGTGGGGGTTAGATTCATCCTAGAACAGGAAACTAGAAAAAGATCATTCCTAAAGGATCTACTACTTATAGATTGGCCTGTTATATGCATAACTTCTTATGTACAAACAGTAATAAATATTACTTGGCATATCATTAATCTTTTAAAACAAACTGACATCTCCCCAAATACATAGTTGCTCAGGACATTACCTTTATATCGTCCTCAAAATATATATGACACATTTAATGAATAAACAGGTAAATATACCACAAGGGAACATTATAGGCATATCTCATCACCCCATATGTGTCAGATATAACACATTGGATATAAATATATTTTGAATAATCTTTCTAACATTTAGATAATACTACATATGGTATGAAATGTAGGTTAATATCAACATACAATAATTTTAAAACAATGGGTAACTCAAGTTATTATGGATTTAGTATTCACAATGATACTGAAAACTTGTGATCACTTCAAATAAAAAACCAACAAGCTTGCAATGGTGATTAGATATTTTACATCTTTTAGTTATTGTTTTTGGGCTGATATTTAAAATGCATTAAAATGACAAACCCATTGAGTTCCAAGGGCATAAGGAAACCATTTAGCTTAACATTGTTATGATTTTTGCTTCATGATATGTGCTTTTAATTTTGCAACTGAATTTTTCAAGACATAATTTTTTTTAAAATTATAATGGTATTTTAATATGATGTTACTTCTGTTGAAAGAAAGCTCAACTTGTAATAGTCTATCAGTATGTCGAAATTAAAAAAGGTGCTCAATATGGCATCCATTTTATTCTTCACTCTATAACTTGACATTGAAAGAAACAGAGGCACAATTTTTTTTTATTTAATCCAGTTTCTAATTTTGTAAGTAAAGCATGATGTGATATTGAGACATACTTTGACAAGCCTGCTGATAAATAGTTATAGAAATATGAATAAATATTACTCCAAAATCACCACATTTTGATGATCAGTTTCAAAAGTCAATAAAAATGTGATATAATACGCATGTACAAAGTAAATACTATCCTAATGGCACATGTTTGAATGAAGGTCATTCATACTATAACAGTGAGCCGCTACAGATAAAGCTGTGCTAGCTACGCGCACATAAATGGGTCCTTCACTGGCGACCACAGCGATCGCGACTTGGACGCGCACAAATTATACATTCTAACGTAAACCACTCCATTATCAGATAGTTACTATGTACATAGTGGCAACAGCAACACTCCGCACCACATAAGCCTATGTATACAACGTTATAGGTTATGTGGCTTGTTGCCATGCCAGATTTCAACACTATAATCGTACATACGCACAGGTAGCGATCGCGTTTTTTTTATTACACGCGCATTATACACACATTTCATTATTTTTATATGGCTTTTTCGACTCTTTACGACCTTATTTGGGTTCGTTTGAGAACTTCGTGCGTCTCGCTCGAGACCTTGTAACCCTAATAAGACCCGTCGGATGACTTTTTTGGACGGGCACAACTATAAGTTTCGATGCAAATGAACGTTTTCGAGCGTCCACCAGCCCGAATATAACCTGAAATATTTGAAACATATCGGCGCAGTTTTATGGACGCGATTTATAGGTTATGAATTGAGCGCCCTTGACAGAAAAGAAATAATGGTCAGGCTTGCTTTAGAGTAGATTTTAAGTGAGCTTGTGGGTTTATTTTACGTACGCGACACCGAACACAAAAGGGGCTCATGACCGGCAGCAACGGCCTCGGTGGGACTCACCCGATCCAACATCGATCTGGCGCCTGGCGCCGGGCTTGGGCCACGGCACCAGCACATAAAAGCACGCACTTCACAAAAGGATACAGGCTAAGTCCAGGTTAAAACCGTGCTTCGTGTAGCGTATCCGGCGCTTGCTGACTATGCCCTTGATGGGGTTGGTCATCTTGATGTTTGACATGGAGTTGGCCATGGCTGTGAGACGGTTGACGCGCCGCGGCAGCAGTTCTGCCGCCGCGCCCTTAGCGGGCCCGCCCGCTCCTGGCACCGACCTCTTCTCCGGTGCCTTCCTCTCGCGGCGCCGACAGCTCACGCAAACACCCATAAAATAACCTCCGCCGCACGGAACGTGCCCCGCTCATCGGGCCGGCGGCGGAGCGCGAGCGGTGCCCCCGGGCGCTCAGCTCGCGCCCGCCATCCGCTCCGCCGCCGCAGACCCGCACCGACCTCCACGCCGCCGCCGGATCGAAACCACAGCACCACCGCGCACCACACTCACTGTATCAGCATAGCTTCACGCCCGATCGCGAACGCTTTCCACTCCGCTTCACGAGCGAACAAAAAATTATCTCGCGCGAATGGCGTCCATCCTGCGTTTGCACTGCACTAGAACACGGCCGAGGAGAAACAGTTGCACAAGAAATAAAGATGGTTCTGCTGACGGCCGATGACTATTCTCCATCTCTGTCCCGCCGCGTTGTAGAGTACGAGTGTAACAGAGATGCAACACAACCTTATTTTCTGGTGGTGGTTCGCTAGCTAGCTCTCTTTGTTCATTACATTATCCGTATTGTGACGCCAGGTGGCGTTGAAGACAATGTAAGGGTTGCCGCCATTTTTAAATTTTACAAGACAGTAATATTTTTAAATCGTTCATTATTTAGAATATTTAAAAAAGTTAATTAGTAGGTTTATAAAATAGGTTATTTTAAATATTATTTATATTTCCTACAACAGTAATCATTATTTATGCTTTTGTCGTTTTGGATACTATTATTAGTTCTTTATTGTAGAGGGCGCTGTTTTCAATTACTAGAGTGAAGAATGTTTTACGCCATGGTTTATGTAACTTGCGCGCCAAAATTCTAAATTTTACGGCGTTTTTAATTTATTATTGTAGTAAACACCATCTGTTATAATAGTACTTATATCAAATAATAATAATATTTTAATATACGGAAGATTTTAGTCCCCAAACTGCATCGAAATTAACTATAAGATAAATAAGTTTATATTTACATTAGGATGTTCGATACTCAATATCATAAATTTTGATATCTATAACTTTTGATGAAAGTTTTCTCTTTTACTTCCCGTGATTGATGAATAGCGTTGCATGTAAATTATTGTGTTAAGTATACAAATAAACATCGACCTAATAATCTGTTCGAAGTGTTAATTCTAAGAAAGTCAATATGATATAGCATTCTGCATAAAATCCAATACATTCCAAGAATATTTACTGTTTGTATGCAACACGAGGAATAATTAATAATAATAGTGACCAATGATTTACATAGTACGTTTATTCAATCCGCAGTTATGCAAATAATATATGGCAAACATCGCAAATCTCATGCTTGATTGGCTAGACTGGGTACTTCACTTTATAATCATTTTCACAATAAGTACCTATAGCATACCGTATGTATACCTATCTTTGCCTCATTAATATGGCTGCATAAATTGTTATACCACACGTAAACTTGTATAGATCCGGAAATTAAAATTCTACTCATAAGTAATATTCCAAAATTTGGACACGAAGTTAAAAAAATTACCTAACAATTTTTTTATTGAGTATGACCATATTATGAGTAGTAGTAGGTAAGTATAAAGTAATAATGTATACTGATATTTATATTAGGTATTTAAGAATATAAGTATAGAAAGGAATAAATAAATCCTACATTGCAATTACTGGCCAAAAAAGCCGGAATAAGCTTGACTTAGCTAAGCCCAGGGTAAGATTTATTTCTTCTCCCCCACCAGGACAATGAGTGGACACTATAACTCTATCGAGCGCAACTCTAAAATTAAAAAATCAAATGGGCCCATACAAATGTTAGTTTAGGACCTTTACAAAGAACTCACACAACAGGTTCGGTTCAAGTACTGTTTTTATAAAGTAAAACTGTAGGAACGTTAAGGTGTTTATTCCGTAATATTATGCATTACCTAATTTCAAATATTTATAGTGGTGACCACACCCACATAGTAATATACAGATTTGCTGTATCGATTATGGTGCAGTAGATAATTGGTGGCGTGTAGACGGCTTGTTGCCAGTTGCCACCCGGCTCGCGGGCCGTGGTCGATGCACGGCCCGCGCACTGTACACTAGGGCTGCTACTCGTGTTAATGTACTATGAGCGTGTAAACGTCAATAAAGTTTACATGAATCATTCGGAGGTTTTATTTTGTGATTTTATTTCGTTTACCTTGGGTTTTTGGAGAAAATATTTATATTTTAATAAATTGTAGGTAATTAGAAATTAAAAATATTTATTAGTCAGAAAATACCTAATATGAAAATAATATTAAGATAGATATGTATATATTTTAAAACATACGACTCATAAGTGATTCAGAAAACGCTGTGAACTTGTCTTTTTAGGTACTTACATACATACTTTTGAACCTTAAAAAATTACATCTATCCAAGAACAATGTTCTATTTTGGTTTTTCCTAAATTGAACATAACCTCGTAATAGCATTTTTGGACTACGAGTAGAGATTATTAAGATGTAAGCTCACCAGGTGGTGGTCGCAGCTACCATCCGTCGATAAATGCGTGGTGACAGATGAATCACAATGGCAATGATAATTAACGGTGGCCTTCGCGGTGAGGAACAAATGATTGCAACGTTACGTCAAACAGACGGACTTAGGAACCGGCCCGGTAGTTTATGAGTCCCATTGCAAATATTACAACTGAGGATTACAATTAGGGTAATTTAAAATTAATTTCATAAAGTGTTATTTTGATAATTGATGTCGATTTAAACTTATTATTTATCCATTTAGTCTCAGTCAGTCATTATAAATCTTCTGGAAACTTTTGCACATCTTTGATCTTCACAAGCGGCATTACCTGTTTAGCACCGTCGTCAAAAGATGGCGTCACGTTGCGATGGTTGCTATTATAACGACCTTATTTTGTAAAGTTAGTAATAAGTACCACCGGAGTTCTACCATTCCTTTCGCAATCCTTAAATCTTTTAGCCCAATGGCTAATAACGTCTCTCCTTTTAATTACCCCACAAATATCGTCCTCAATCCGGCCTTATGAACCGATTCAATCGGACACTTCCTCGGATACCTAGCTTATGATAACGAAAATGATTTAATTACCGGGTGTGTTTGTTCAAATCTGTTGTTAGGCACGTGGCTTTTAAATAAGGAATCACTAGGTCGCCAAAGCTTCCTTCATTCTAAAGTATGATTTACGTTGTTGCTTCAAGTCTCGAGAAAATGATTATTTAAATAGGTATCCCTGTTATATGAATGAGATACACGTGCTAGGTCAACAATTCACTCAATGAAATGACTAACAATAGGAGTACCTAGATAAAGCACTCAAGGCGAGTGGAAGGCAGACATTTTAACCAATGCAAGATTGTTACTTCACAAATGTCTTGAAATAGTTGATAGCTGAGTAAAGTGCGAAGAAAATATTTTTGAAAATAGATATACTTTTAATTTGATTTTTGTTTGGATCGTATTTTAGCTGTGAGATAATGGTTCTAGGAAAATTCTTGATACTCTATAGGCACTGTCAAATGTCCTTCAACGACTTTGTAATGGAATCTCGCTATGCAAAGGAACGATCCATGAAATCTTATCCTTAATCATATTATCCATATCTATAAGAGATAGATTGATTATATTTTTATTAACAGATGGCGCTGATTATAATCAGAAAAAAGAGGTAGGTAGTAGGCTGTGCCATTTCTACAATTGCTAATTGCGATTGTTTTAATCTTATCAAACTTTCTAAACTAGTAATCCTTTCACGATAAAGTTTATAATATGTAATATTCATAAAAATATACACGCCTAAACAATAATGTATTTTACTATTATTAATCTAGCGTATATCGGGTATGACTTTAAAGTTTACACTACGATAACAACTATCAGGCGATTGTAAATATTGTGTTTACCCGATGTTAAAATAGACGGTTGCTAGCCGGCGCGAGGAGACTTCGAGGCGCTAGGTTTCTGTTGATGTTTATCCAACTAGCTTGCTGTGTGTTCATTGTTAATAATGGTTTACTTTAAGGTGGTAGCTCAAGGTCCATTTTCATACATTTTGTTTCGGCTTTAATCTGGGTAACTAAACAAGTATTGGCAAGTAAAGAATTTAAATTCACGTCTAGTTAGTGATTAGTTCTCGCAGTTGAAAGAAAAACGTAAAAATAATTAATAATCATGGATATTTCTGCCTTTAAAATTTCGTCATATTAAATTTTAAAGGCCGAAATATCCATGATTATTAATTATTTTACGTTTTTCTTCAACTGCGAGAACTAATCACTAACTAGACGTGAATTTAAATTCTTTACTTGCCAATACTTGTTTAGTTACCCAGATTAAAGCCGAAACAAAATGTATGAAAATGGACCTTGAGCTACCACCTTAAGTAGTGAAGGATATATTGCGAGGAAGTTCCACGGAATTATTATCTACTACGTACCTACGTGCATGCTTGAGATTGAAAATATTCTATAATAGGTTTTGCTTGCGGATCCGCTCGCGGGAATTAGTTTTCATGGGATAAGAGTCCCATTTTTATTTCCCCGTATAAAATAGAACCTATATTTAAGTTAGGTCTCCCGCTTTACATCAGTCAAAACTGCGTTTCATTCCATAGAGTCGTTTTTACGTGATGTGTTTACAAACATATAGACCGACAAAAGTTCTAAAATATGTTTTGGCTTCAGTTACTTTCATAAAGACCTCATATTAGTTTTTCTTCAATATAGATATGTAATGAACAGATATCGACCCGTTACAATTTACTATATGTATTATATGAATACCAAGCTATACAAGGCCCTAACTGATAGATGAACAAAAGACCTAATGCTTTGTATTAGTAGAGAAGGTCGGAGCACACGGTAAGACAAAACATATCACAAAACTAAGTTGGTATAAATAAGATGTTTATTATACCTTACAGCACCTATAACTAGGTTCTAGGTTCTATAGTACCTACGTATGTACAAGCTGTCATGACGCGAAAAATGCGTAGAACTGTGCTGGAGCTGTGCCTTTTACAGATCATTTTTTAGCGTCTTGGTTTCAACGCAAAAGGCCTGTCATTACATAATTTTTCTTTCTAATATCTTACTCCTTTAGAAATGTAATTATGGTGGAATTTTTGAATGGACAAAGTTTTAGGATATTTCGTACACAAATTAATATGAAACAGACCTCTTTGACCCCTAAAATTGCACAGTGGCACCTATTCTGAAAAAAGCTACACGCGGGTTTGCCCGCGTAACAGTACAGTCATAAAACACAACCGCCTGTATATTAATAAACTTACTCAGTTACCACCTGGCAACGGGCCGCAACGTTCCTTGTCACGCCGAAACTTTGAAACTTTACAGTTTTCCTTTGCCATTCTCACTGAAACCTGCAAGTCATCATATTTTCCACGTGAGCCTTGTTGCTAGTCAGTGTATTTTAATTGGCGATATGACAATTAGCTAATCGATCTTGTGGTTTTTAATTTGGCTTAATCATAGGCATTATCTGACTGAAACTGATTGAAATGAAAGATAGCATAATGTACTTATTAAAAGTGCTTTATTGGTTGGCATGTGGTTGATTCTTATCTTTCATAATTCCTAGCTGTTTGTTTTCTTCTACCAGCATTTCCAATGTTCTGTTATTGGATAAAGATATGACAAGATTAGTCTGAGACAAATTCGTGGCCAGTAAGTAATCTCAATACTTAACTTAACACAAGTATAAAATACAAAAGTACTTAATTGTGCAGTAGCTAGGGTACAGGGGAGAGGTAGCGGCTCCCCAGCCCTCGCTTGCCTATGCCTGTGACCTCAGATATACCTACAGATTATCAAAAGTTTTCCAGATCGACCTGTTGGAGACGGCCTATCTAGCGACTGCGAACTTTATCAGGTTGTCTGTCCACTTTGGATCTGAACGTCCAATGCTGTGCTTGCTGGAACATGGCCTTCATTAGAGACCATTTCTGTCTCATCAACTTTCCGTGCTGCGAGCGTTGTGTAAAAATAAACTGATATAAAAAGACCAAACCCAGTAATTTCAAACCATTGTTGAAAATTGCAGCCCGATGATTTCGCATTCATTATTGTAATGTATTCCGCAATGAACGGCGGCTGCGCGCGTTATCACTCGTTATCTGAAGGTTCAGACCACATTACCATCGCATTGATAAGCGCTCCTCAGGCAGACGGATGGTTTGATAAGATATGTCTTGAACCGGCCGCTGCTGAAATGCGCTACGTACCTACCGAAATTGCTTGATTTAAGATAAGTGCGTGCACCGAAATGCAGGTATTTTTATATATTTCGCACGTCTATGCCTCTTGATTTTGTTAGCCAGGCTTGGTGGCTTGGAAATTACTTACTTACATATAAAATTTAATTTAATATCCACCACAGAACCAAATCTTCCATTATTTTAAGAACTTAATTTTTTTCTACATCCACGCGTACTTAGGTAGGACTGTCGACTGTTCTGCATTTGTATTAACATGGAACTTTTTTGCGATTAAACAACAGGTGAGACTGTCGGAAAGGTCTAATCACTTTTCCAACAAATACGAGACCTTTAGAGAGCTCTATCACGTTAGCCTGAAGCACTACATCAACGTCTGAATTACCGTCTACGCAAATGCAACATTAATTTCTTTACAAAATAAACATGTAAATACGTATATGAAGCAGGCAATTGATGCTTTACCGTTTATTATGGCTGTCAGTTAAAGTCGTTTGCGAGCAGCTGGCTGAATGAATGGCTCGGCAACGGCATTCGACAGATGGACGGAACACCTACGTAAAATTTAAGGAACTACATTACAACAGCCAGGTGTTTTTATTTTTAAATATTAAAATATTTTTCAATGTTTACATTATAAACATAATTTTAATTAAGTATAAATACACGGTCATGTGACCATTTAAATGCTCACGCTCCAAATATGGCAGTAAGAAATTAACATTTAAGAATACAGATTACAGTCTTGCGTAAGTGATAAATTACAATATAATAATTTCCGAAACAATTACGCAGTGTGCACAGAGCACATGTTATTTTTTATTTTATTAAAATATAACGAGTAGCTATGAGTCTATGCAGGGCCGGATCTACCTAAGGGCTGCTTGGGCTGCAGCCCAGGGCCCCGAGGTTACAAGGGACCCCCAAACCCCGCTAAAAACAATAGGCGTTAATTTGAATTTAAAAAATGGTTGTTTGTAAAGTAGGTTTACGGACGATATTTTAACGTAATAATGTCATAAAAAAACATTGATAAAAAATTGCATATTTCTATGAATTGAGTTAAGGGGGTAAATACGTGTAAAAGGATGTTTTCATGCTGATTTTCATATTTTTTTAAGGTATAAAAAATGAATATTATTTATTGAAAGAATAAGTATATAATAATAATATATTATTCTAGAAACAGTTTTTTGACATGGCTATTAGTTGAGTACTTAGATAGGCCCCTAAGTAGTTTCAGCCCAGGGCCCCACAAATTCTAGATCCGCCCCTGAGTCTATGCTAACCTTGCGAAACAAAGCATATGCTTTGTATTATTAAACAAAGAATAGTTTGTCTAACATAAAATTTATTTGTTTTTTACTGTTATACGTACAGTAGGGCCCTTTTGTTAATTTCCACAATCTGTCACTGGTCAGTGGCGTATTAAACATTCGGGGCCAGCGATTATGTTGAACACAATGAATTTATGTTTCCTAATAATGATCTAGTTGAGTTGATAACACTTTTGTGTAGACCATTACGCAGCGGACAAGCTACGAGCGATAAGCGGGGCTAGTTGGCATAGATTTTTTTTTTATTTACAGTGAATGATGAGACGAGCATTCTGCTTGCCTGATGGTAAGCGCTACAGCCATAAGAAGTAGAAACATCACCACATTTATACACATGGATAGACCATGACCTGGATTAACATAATATAGGGTACTTTTTATAACCATAATTAGTTCCCGTATCACATATTTGAATTCTTAATCCGATTTTTAAGCAGATGTCGCTGGTGTCATACTAATATCTCTATGGATCATTTAATTGGTTTAGGGCTTGCTGTAGCAGGAAATGCTTTTGATGCGGACGAAGCCGCGAGCAAGACCTTAGGAACTCATTATAAATATATAAAACGAAATGTTACATCAATAGTAACCCAGATTGTCTTGTGTGGTCGTAGGCCGTGGAGTCAGCATCTCTCGTCACACTATTGCTACTCGTAAGATATTACTGATACATCATCTTCAATCCTTACCTAAAGTTAGCATCACTCATCTAGAACGAAACATTTGCCGTATTCTTACGCTGTGTACTGACGCCACTCGCTCTTGTTTGAAAGTCATTGATCACACGATTCGTGACTTGTGAATGAATACTGACAATTTTGTTTATCGGCTTAGCATCTTAGTATTCCAAGTATAATATTTACTACAATTAGTTCCTAAGCGCCGCGTTTTGCTAATGTTTATCATCTGAAAGGGTCTAATGGTATTAAATACTAGCCGTCGATTGTGCCAAGAGGTATTTGATGTTATATTTGATTTGAATTATAAAGTCACTAAAGACCTCAAAAATATCGGTTATAACATTTCAATAAAAACTTAAATATTATATTTGTAAACACGATTCTTAGGCACCGATGAAGCTAATTAGTTATTTACGTCATTGTTCGTAAAACGCGACCATTCTAATAATGCTATGATAATTGAAATGTCGTGCAGCTTGCTTGTATCATATAGGAAAATATCACGAGGTAATATTACAACGATTTATATTTGGTGTGGGAATTAGATGGAAGTTGCAAAATTTGGTGGAAAAAATTAACAATCTGAGTTTAAAATAGGTTAAAGTGATATAATATGTTGTTTATTCGGTATGTAGAGTTTGTACCAATATTGTATTGTTAGGGATGGTGGTATTTTTTAATTGTATAAGAAGGTAAGTAGGCATAACTATATTAAATAATATTTTAAGACACATATAATTCAAGTTATTTCCGTAATCCTTAAAATCAACAATCACTTACTTAACTACTAATTTAAATAGTGTGTATGGAATATGGGGTACATACGATTTATAAATGTGATGAAAGGTAAGATAATTTAATTTTAATGGCTTTCTATACACCACCAATAAGCGTATCCATCAATTAGTTTATCATAATAAAAAAAGAATAACGGGAGGATAATCCTTAATAATAATATTTTTATACTTACTCATTTGGTGTTGTAACAATGAATGTGAGTTTTAAATTAACCAGAGCTGCATTAAATACGTTTATGAGTAAACATGAGTGACATCAGAGGAATACGCAATGCTTTGGTAATAGTTATGACGAAGACCCTTTCATCGAAACGTATTTCTTATTGTTATATACGTATTAATTGTTATTGAAAACATTAAAGAAATTTGATCAAGAATTACCAATATATAAATAAACAACTTTGCTCTAGTACAGCTTGAATCGTAATAGTCAAATAGGTAAATACTTTATCAAATCAATTAGATTTCATTGTAAATGTTTAAAGCACATACATAATTAACACACGTGAACATAAGTTCACGCAGAAGAAAATTAAAGTCCTTTCCAATAAATGTTATAACTAATTAGTTATTTTATATTAACCATAAACCAAAAAGACAAGACACCTAATAAGTTAATTGTCAAGTACATTAAATGTGTTTAGTTCATTATTGTTGATCTATTTATCTGGCGTCCAATCAAATATACTTAATTTTTGACGTATTGCTATCGCTTGTCACATGCACCACCAATGGAAAAGTGGTAAAACAGTGACCGTAGCTTTAAGCAGGAATTAATTAAAAAAGCAAATTTATCTAGACATGTTAATGTTTCCTTTAACGTTATGTTTTAAAAGCGCTCGTTTATTTTGGTAAATCAATTAATTTAATATGGTGATATAATATACTTCCTAAAGTAATTACGGGTCGTTGCCCTCGCAACACTACGTAGTTATTAAATTTAGTAGCACATTACACTAGATATTTAAATACATTTGGTATTCTTTTTTGGCTAAATTTATACGGTTTTTGTGTAACTTGATAAAACGTTTTCTTAATTTAGATCTTTCCTGAGATATCTTTCAGTTAAGTTTTGTCTGGCTAAAAATAAACATGACTGGCTTTCGCTCGCGGTTCTGTCCGCCTTAAACATCTTTGTAGGAATAATCAATACCTTGGTAGATTCTAAAGCACCCAGGGAAAATTACAAGTAGGTAATTACTTACTTAGTTTAATGAAAAGAGCTACACAAAAAAATCTAAGTAAGTATATCTGTACCTATATTGTTACAGCGATATCCTTAAAATAGATACGAAACAATTGTAAGCATATGGCCATTATTATTTGTGAGTAAAAGTACAAAAATCAGACGGGTACCTACCAGAAGGGCCTCCACTCCTTAAAGTAGGAGCTTCGAATTTGTTTAAAGAAGTTTTTTACTTAGATGTGTAATTTAAATTAATATTAGGTAATACAAATAGGATTTACATATCTTGAGTTGTATCTTTGGGTTCCACAACACCTGTACCCAAAATAAATATGCGTGGGTCAAACATTGTCTCTATATGGACATACCATTTCTTGTTTCATAGCCGGCAGGAATTCGCGACTGCGCCACGAAGGCTGTCATCCATCTCGAATGATACATTATTCTATCAATAAATGCAGGTGATGTCTAGGAAATTTATTAGGACTTAACGATGCAGTGGCGAAGGGTGACATTGTTCAAGGTTACCCGAAGTAAAAAATGCCTCAGTCTACATATTGCGGCCAATTTCACCGGAAAACAAAAACTGAGACAAAGGCTAATAACATAAAAGGAAGTCGGTAGGAATCGGGTCGTAGGGATACTTTGCCACTGTAACGATGTCCTCGATCGTCAATATTTTATATTACTTGGGGCACGAATTTGTTCTTCCTTAGTTCTCACCTACGTTTTATAAGGGTCCTTATTCTCTATGCCACACGTCATTTTGACAGTGCGTAACAAGCACGTAACGCGCGATTAACCGCCATTTTCGAAAAGGATTTCAATCGCTTTTTTCGATGTATTTCAATTACAAAATAACTCATATTATAGCAAAAACAATTTTAAACCAAATTTAATTTACTAAAAATTAAATTTGTTTTAAAAATACTACGGTGTACGTAAATACATTTCAATTTCAATTTGCAAAATTTGATATAGGTAAGGTAAGAGAAGGTAAGGTAAGTTGAAGTAAGGTAAACTAGGTAACAAAAATAAAACGACTTATATACAAAAATATATTCAAAACTTCAACTTAGACTCATGCAGAGTCAAAATCTTATCTACTTCCATAGCCCGCTCCTTCAGGGTGGTCATTTCATCATCAGTCAACACACTGGTCTTCTTGCCAGCATTCTTCACCAAGAAGTGTTGTATGAACAGCCTAATGCTTTCCCTAAACATGTGCAGTTTGGGGGGCTTCGAGACCCTGTGGAACACCTCGAGACAGGCCTGGAGGTCTTCATTCATTATGATTGCTAGCAATATTTGTCGCATGAAGCGGACCGTGTGCTTGTTTAAGTCCGAGAATTGGATCACCTGTTGAAAATATTATTTTTAGGATGTGACGGGTATTTTTAATTGAATATCTGTCATGTATGAAAAATAAAACGGTTTTAGTTTTATGATTTATAGATCATCTTGTAGTTTAGCGCGAGTATGGCGTGTGCGTGAGTGTATTTCTGACTGAAGATGTTACACCTGCGACGAATGCTTTTATAGTAGTAGTGGTAGTAGGCATAAATTAAAATGACATAATTATTTAGTTTGAGACATGATTTTTTTTTATTTTACATCTACGGTTCGGGTAACTACGTAAAGTGACATTTTTAACTTTTTGCCAAGGATTTTTGAACCTCCACCGCCTAAAAGCAATACAAATATTTTAAGCGATTCAAGTGCCATAAGTTCCATATACCCCTTTTTCCTCACGAAGGACAAAAACACAACAAATTCACAAAATATAAAAATAATATATTTAAAAACACCATCTTCAAAAATTTGAAGACGTTTCCTAGCACTGGAACCTATTTTTAATTAAAAAAAAAACGTTGTAAAACGTACCTTTAAAACAGAAAGCGGCAGCCCCTTCCCAATGATTAGATGTATTAAAAATTGTGCCAAGTTCGTCATACTCTGTTTCGATAAATTCTCTAAGTCCTTTATTTTATCCCACGTTGAATACTGTATTGAGAGCTGCAACATAAATTGTAAGAAATTTTAGATTGTTTGTGAGGTCGCCCTGTTTCTGTAGTGCTTGAGGAATGTTTGTCAATCATCTCAGAACGGGTGAACAAGTCTATGCAATTTGGCACAAATAGATTATAGTCTGAATTAGCAAATAGTCTACTTTTTATCCCGGGATATATAGCGCGAAGTTTATTCCGAAAAAATCTTCACCGGGCGGAGCCACGAGCAAAATCTAGGTTACAATATAAGTTAGATATTAAATATTACAAAATACGATAACGGCCTAGTTGAGTGGAACGGTCTGCCGTGACGAATGTCCGCAGGTTCAAAACCCAAAAGCACGCACCTGTGACTTCTCTAACGTTATGTTTATATTCTTTGTGATTTATAATCACTTGCTTTAATGATTATGGAAATCATCGAGAGGAAACCTTCATACCTGAGAAGTCCTGTCTGAGAATTTTGAGGTTATGCGAAGTAAGCTAATTCACAGTAGACCAGCGTGGTGGGCTAAGACCTAATCCACTTACCATCAGGTGCAGTGTGGTCATGAAGCCGATGCCGTGCAAGTATTAAAAAAAATAACCACTTGATAGTAGAGGAGGCTCGTGCTCAGCAGTAGGACAGTATATAATACAGGGCTATTATTTTGTTACCTGATATTTCCTGTCGAAATCGCACAGTTTCTGTCCGAGCACCGCGTAGTAAGGATTGTAGGTCTTCTCCTGTAGACAGCACGCTAACAACACGTGCACTATCTCACGCTCCTGTTGCCCTTTCAGACCTAAATGCTGGAGCTTTTCAAACGCGTCCATGTAATCCTAAAAGATAAATAAAGTAAGACTTTTATAACTTTTCAGACAATACCTCAGTCCCCCCGTAACCACGGAGGCTGAAGTCTTCGAAACGTCGGGAGAAAATTATAATTTAAAAAGCCGTGAGAAAATCGGTAAAATTGACTTATTTCAATAAATAATGTTAATTGCATGCACGACTGTCTCAGTGGCGTAGTTATATGGCTTCGAATCCTGGGTATGACAAAGTGATATTATGTTTTTCTGCTCGGTATCAGTCTGTATATTTGTGGTATTTATATAATAAGAAGTTATATAATTTTATGTTATAACCTTTTTGGTGTTTTGGTTCTTTATGAAAAAGAAAATAGATTGTCAGTAGTTATGAAATTGGTTCTCAATAAAATGGCTTTTCCTTGCGTATTTTAATAATTAGTATTAAAAAATATTACAATTGGCGACGAGGATGGGATACCCTTTGCGTGATTTAAAAAAAGTAACAATTATGTCGAAAAGGATTGGAAATTTAAATAGTTTTGATCACAAGGAAAATGACTGGAAGATTTTTTTTGGCAAATTGAATAATTTTATTAAGTTGAACTATATTAAAAATGAAAATTGGTGTGCTATTCTCTTAACTCATCTCTCGGATGAGTCATATCGGCTTGTACAAAACCTCGTTCATCCAAGACAAGTCGAAGAAGTATCGTGAGATGAGTTGATTAAGTTATTGGACGGCCATTTCACTCCAAAACGCTCAACGTTTGCTGATAGAGCAAAATTTTATGACGCAACCAGAAATGATGGTGAGAGTCTAGAAGATTGGGTAGCGCGCTTACGAGGACTAGCAATATACTGCGATTTTGGAACGGAGTTGGAGACGCTTTTGCGTGATAAATTTATTTTTGGGCTCAAAATGGGACCAGAAAGAAATCGTTTATTTGAACAAGATTTAAAATCGCTAACGCTCTCTAAAGCGTTAGAAATAGCTCAACAGGTTTCATGTGCTCGCGCTGCGCGTGCTTCTGTCGGTGTCATAGAGCAGCCGGTCAAGCAGGAGCATGTGTATCGAGCTGGTGAGCGTCAAGCATACAAGGTGCAAACTACGTCGCGGTCGTCAACAGACATTCGATGTTTTGTTTGCGGAATGAAGAATCATCTTGCAGACAAATGCCGTTTTAAAGACTACCGTTGTATTAGTTGTGGTGAAAAGGTCACCTGAAGAAAATGTGTAGCGTTAGGAAGAATAAAGTTCTTCTAAACAATGTAGTTGCTATGGGAGACCACAATAACGTTTGTAAGGAATGCGATTTGTTTAATGTGAGGTACGTAAACTATGACCCTTTGAAAGTTGACATAATTATTAATTATAAAACGTTTTCAATGGAGCTAGATTGTGGTTCCGGTCGTAGTGTTATGTCTGAAGAATTTTATGTGCAAAATTTTAAAAAATGTCGTTTATTACCGTCTGACATTGTATTTTGTCTGTACACTAAACACAAGGTCACACCTCTTGGACATTTTTCTTGCGAGGTTGAATACAATAATTTAATACGATTAATTACATTTTATGTAATCAAAGAAGGCGGTCCTCCTTTATTAGGTCGTGATTTTATGTCAATGTTTAATATGAGTTTAGTGTGTGTGTCGGATAATAATAATATTTTAAATGTTAAGCCAAATATTAATGAGGTGCAGCAGATTCTTAACGATTTTTCAGAGATTTGGAAGGATGAACTTGGGTGTTTTAATAAATTTGAAGTCGATTTACATTTGAAGGAAAATGCCGTGCCCAAATTTTTTAAGGCACGCCCTATACCATTTGCCCTTAAGAATAAGGTGGAGGAGGAGTTGGATAGGCTAGTTAACGCTGGAATTTTAGTTCCAGTACAATTTTCTGAATTTGCAACTCCGATAGTACCGGTTTTGAAGGACAATGGGACGGTTAAAATAGCCGGTGATTTTTCTTGTACATTAAATAAGGTATTAAAAATTGATAAATATCCATTGCCCCATATACAAGAAGTTTTTGCTAAAATAGGAGCTGGGCAGCATTATTCTAAGCTTGACTTAAGCAACGCTTATAATCAGTTTTGTCTTTCTAAATCCTCTCAGGAGCTTACAACTATTAATACGCCCAAAGGTCTTTTTAAATACACACGTCTAGTGTATGGTCTCGCTAACGCTCCGGCTATATTTCAACGAGCAATAGAAACGTTAGTTGCCGGCATTGACGGTGTTTCTTGTTGGTATGATGACATATGTTTAACTACTCCCAATCGTAGTTTACATTTGGCTAGGCTCCGAGAGTTATTATACCGGTTGAACGAAGCCGGTTTGTAGCTTCGTAAAGATAAGTGCGCTCTGTTCCAGGAGAGTGTCACGTACCTAGGTTACGTCATAGATAAGAACGGTCTTAAAACTTGCCCGAAAAAGGTGGAAGCGATTTTGAAAGCCCCTACACCCAGTAATACAACAGAATTAAGAAGATTTCTTGGCGTAGTTAATTACTATAGGAATTTCATTAAAAACGCGTCGTCATTGTTATACCCTCTTCACGAGCTATTGAAGGAAGGTGAAAAATGGTGCTGGGAGAATCGCCATAGTCGGGCGCTCGAAGCTATACGTATTGAGCTCACGTCGGACCGTGTGTTAGCTCATTTCGATCCTCAAGCACCACTGTTGCTCACAGTAGACGCTGGGCCGGCCGGGTTAGGCGCAGTTTTAGCACATTTAACTCCTGAAGGTTTTGAAAGGCCAATTGCATTTGGTTCTCGTTCATTAACATCTAGCGAAAAGAATTATAGCCAAATTCAGAAGGAGGCCACTTGATTATTTATGGTGTAAAACATTTTCATCAATATTTGTACGGACGGCAAGTTCCTTTTATTCTAAAAACTGACCATAAACCTCTACTTTCAATTTTTGGACAGAAAAACGGCATTTCTGTAACGGCCGCCCTTAGACTTCAACGATATGCGATAATATTATCAGCGTATAATTATACAGTTCAATATATAAGTAACCAAAATAATTTAGTTGCAGATTATTTTTCTAGAGCACCGGTACCTCATAGTGGGACTGAATCTTCGAATAATATCGAGGAGTCCCATATTCCATTTTATTTATGAATGCAACCACAGAGCCAGTTTCTTTTGAACGGATTAAACACGCCACTGTGCACGATAAGGTTTTGCAAATCGTGATTAATTATATGAATCGTGGTTGGCCACGTAAAATAACGTGTACAAGACTTAAGCCTTATTTTATGCATAAGTCAGATTTAGAGGTTATTAAGGGTTGTCTTTTTCGAGGGCATAGGATTGTAATTCCTTGTATTTATCGCGAAACAATTCTTCAAGATTTGCATTCTGCACATTTTGGAATAGTGAAAACTAAAAATATTGCGCGTAGTAGGATGTGGTGGCCAGGTATAGACCGCGATATAGAGCGTCTCGTGGGGAGTTGCAGAGCGTGCTGTGCGCTGCTGAGCGCACCGCCGCGAGCGCTGCCCGCGCCCTGGCCGCGTCCGTCGGCGCCCTGGCACCGTATACACATAGACTACATGACTGTAGGCCAAACGGTATATCTTGTTATTATAGACGCTTTTAGTAAATGGCTAGAATGCATTAATATGAACTGCGGCACCTCAACAAGCGCATTGATTGTGAAATTAAAGGATATATTTTCGATTGTTGGAATTCCAAATGTTATTGTATCCGACAACGATATTAAGATACCTTCCTCCGAATTTCAGATTTTCTGTAAAAATAATGGCATTATATATTTAAACTCTCCTATATATCATCCTTCTAGCAATGGTCAAGCAGAAAACTCAGTTAGGACGTGTAAAAAGATGTTGAAATGCATTTTTAACATTAAGGGAAATATTTCTCAGCGCTAGATACATGATGAACTAATTGGTTTTTTGTTTGAATATCGTAATACACCTCACTGTGCCACTGGAGTTACACCAGCTGAATTAATGTTTGGCCGAAAATTAAGATCTAGGTTAGATATGGTATTACCACAACAAAAGGAAAATTATCAGGAGCCTGTTAATAATGTAAACAGCCTTAACAAAGCGAGATGTTTTAGCATTGGTGAGACCGTGTGGGTGCAGTGGTTTTCTGCTCGAACAGTTAAATGGGTTAAGGGAAGGATAACTGATAAAATAGGAAAGAGAATGTTTAAAATTTATTTTGATAAATTTAATACATGCTGTGTTAGGCATTTAGATCAAATTAGGAAGTGTATCCAAAATTGTAATAACACTAGTAATCTAGATGAAAACAGTTCAGTAGATTCATTGAGCATTCATTCTGATATAGCACAAAAGCCTGTGACGACCATGCAGGACAATCCTGTGAATTCTGAAAGGGAAGGGGAAGAAGATGGTGACAAATGGGAGGAGGCTAGGGAAAATGTTGCAGATATGGATAGCGTAACATCTGATAAACCAGAGTCTAAGAGTCCTTCCAAGGTAGCTTTAGTGCCAGATGAATCAGTCTCCAAGAGTCCTTCTGAGAATATACATACTGAACCGGATGATCAAATGGACGATAATATTGGGGCTCTTGGGCGGACACTTAGACCAAAGCGTAATGTAGATTACAAGAAATTTTATTTTATTACTTAATTATATTTGTGCTATTGTGATGTTACAGTTCTAAAATTAATGAGGAAGGAATGTGGTATTTATATAATAAGAAGTTATATAATTTTATGTTATAACCTTTTTGGTGTTTTGGTTCTTTATGAAAAAAAAAAATAGATTGTCAGTAGTTATGAAATTGGTTCTCAATAAAATGGCTTTTCCTTGCGTATTTTAATAATTAGTATTAAAATATTACAATATTGCAATATATACCAGATATGCTCGCCCCCTATCACATCATGGGACGGAACATACAGACAATAAATCATTTATAGTAATGTCAAACAAAATTTATTCTGATTGGTAGATTATTCAGATTGATCAAGAGATAGCGATTGGGATCATTATTGCAATCGGCGATCATTTATTTATCATAATAATGTTAAAAAACATGGATTTGCCATTAGCACGCAGATTATGAACACTCGGAATTGACACAATTGGGACAATTATTGCAAACACTACGATGACACGTCAATATTAAAAATGTTTATGTGTGCAGAATACTTTTTTAGTTTGATTTTTTAGTGTGTGGCATCAATACCTTTTGAACATCACTGTACATTTTTTAAACGATATAATTATTCAACATTATTTTTAGTATATTACAAACCCGAAATCAGTTTGTTGAGAATCAATAGACAATCCTTTGCACAAATTTTTAATACATTAATGCCTTTTTATTTATAAAAACTGGCGCATGTCGGTCGCTCACTGATACCTACTACTACAGCCGGCCGTTACAAGCACTCCCTTCCCCACCCCGCGGCCCCGCGCACGTCCCGCTCGTTCCATGCGGCGGCGCGTCTTTCATTTTTATTATAGTTTTCTGTGATAATTTATACCAAAATCTAATTCGGCTGTTTCGGCTTTATGATATACAAAAATGAAAATTGTTTAGAATTTTAATAAAATCCATAGACATACCTCAGCCGACATTATAACACAGAATATACTCCGCCTGACGTCTGTATTCATTCTCTGTTTTCTAGCAAGCTCTAGCAGCTTCTGGTCGTTGGTTGGTGGCAGTTTGACAGTCGGTTTCTCCTCTTGGCGCGCGTGGTTCCCCTCCCACGCTGACCCCACCACCCACCACTTACCTCTCTCATCAGCTGGAAATCAAGTCTTGTAAAAACTCGTGCGATTTTGTGCTGCTGACGCCAAGGAAGTGCCAAACATTGTTGTGGTCCGGTTAGAAGGACCATAGGTTGCGTAATTATCGAACATTATACAAGCCATCGCTTGCAGCTTTATTTGCGCGAGTATAATCCAAAATATAAGGACCAGTATTTATAGTTTCAAGATAAAAATAATTCAGTCAAGGCTGGTTTATTTACTGAATTTCATACAAACAAATCGTAAAATTTTATTTAACGTTTTGTTTCAGGATGAAGAGCGCAGCAGGACGCCATGAACTTACGGGCAAAGACATTTATTTTCTCAAAAGATTACAATAATCACTTATAGAGAAAATACATTAGACAAAACATAATATTCTAAACCAAATCAGCGTAGTTAGTATAGGGTAGTTGTGAAAGATTTGTTTGTGTTGAAACATATATCAATTCACAAATGTGTTCAGTACTGAAGGTAGGCGTGGACTCGAAGACAATAGATGTTTTTAAGGCTTCATACCTTACACCATGAAGTTTTGTATTTAAATGACAGTAACTTATCCTTCAAACTCAAATTTCAGTAACTACCCTACATTGTTACATACCTTTCAAAAGATCTTCGAGCCTTATATTAAGTGGGGTGACATAATTTCCCTTCCTGATGACCCCTTTGATCATCTTCTTCAAATGCTCCATGTAGGTGGGATCGTAGTTCGGTATTTTCGTTAGATTGTTGTTTTTAACCGCCATTAACACTTCTAATAGGTACTTTATGCGGGACCTAGAATTATTTTAAATTCATCAAAAAGTGACTGGGCTATGCCAACTGCTTACATATACAATCACATGTGAGTAGAGGAACAAATTAAAAACTTCAAATCGCCTATACACTATGTGTGCTTCGCAATTTCTGATTTTATTTTCTTTCTATTCGCGGAATAATTTTTTGAATCGAGCAGAAGCTGGAGAATTGGTTGTGTTCAAATACAAATACTTTTGCTATATATATTTACTAAGTGTTGCCCGCGTCTCCGCCCGTGTGGTAGACTTTACCGGTATAAAAGTTGTCTATATTTTAATCTAGGATGTAGTCTATCTATAAGCCAAATTTTATCATTATTCGTTCAGCGGTTTCGATGGTTACTTCTAACAAACATCTACACAATTATTCACATTTATGATATTAGTAGAAGCAAGATACAATCAATGCTTTTGTCTATAATTTCACTAAGCCTGCACAACGGTAAGTTAAAATAACACATTAATGTCTAGTGTCTATTACTTCCAGCTCCTGTTCCGATAAGTTGGATTTGAAACTACCAGTTCAGATATACCCACTTACGTAACATCTGTACTCCTTATTATTGAAAAAAAAAATTTCAAAGTTGAAGCAATGAACGCCTAAAAACAAGAGCTCCGTTGAAGAGGGTCGCCAGCCAGGTCAAGTTGATTTGGACAATAAGAAAAGTATGAATTGTAGGTAAAATCAAGAACATATCTCCCGCTTTAACAATAACATAGAGGAGAGCGTAATTGAGCGTGCGGAATGTTAGGAATGGAATTTGTGAATTAATTCGAGTTTTAAAACCTCTAGGGGAGGGGTAATTGCTCTCTCTGCCTTCCCCCCTGGCTCAGATATACTAGTATTTGTCAAAATCAGACGTCTCACCCACTAGCCGCCTCGTCTTTGATCTTAGCGAGCCTGCTCTGAGTGTCGTGTATGAAGTTCTTCAGCGCCAACGGTTCTTCCTTCCTCAACACTCCTCCAACTACTCGTAAAGCCACGAGAACACAACCTATGTTCTTCTCCGAGAGATCATCGAGTAATCGGTTCAGAATGTCGTATAGTAGTGCTGCTTGGTAGATCTGCGGAGAAAAAAGAAATGTATATGTTCACGCCTTATCCTTGTAGGAGTTGGCAGGACCAACTAAAGCATCCATAGTGAGGAACGTAGTTATTTACGACCGCTGGTGTAATCTCAATCGTAAACGACAATGTGAGGCAATTTACGGATATTTTTCAACCGAAAAACTCACACTATATAGTATTTTACCATATTTGATTTTAAAATTAATTATTCTATGTTATATTAAATAATGGGAAAACGAACCTCCAGAATGCAATAATAAAATTGGTTTAAAACGGGGTATACATTCATATTTTAAATATCGCAATGTACAAGAACGAGCGCGTAGGGTGGTTATCGTTTCATCTCTTTCTTTCTCGCGCAGCTAATTTCCATGACGTCACAAAGATATTATTGAGCCTCTTTTTCATCTTTTCACGTCTCGCCCTTCCATCGGCTTTCAAAGGCTAATATCTAGTTGATTTATAAACAGATTTTAAATCGTGCATTCTATGTTAAATTTAAATGGTAATTTATTTAAAAAGTTAAAAAAAAAATTATCCAAATTTTTATTTGGATAATTTAGGAATCGATCCCAGCACTCACGGATTATGGCCTGAATGTGCTGCACTTAAACCAATGCAACCATTTGTTCACCAAACTCACCTTAAAACTGTACAAATGCGCCAAACAGGAGACCAGGTTGTCTAACTGCTTATCCTCCACCGGTTGCTTCTTGTAAATCATGTTGTCGAAACGAGTCGTTAGCTCTTGAAGGAAATGGGCACCTGCAAGTCCCAATACAGAATATTAAATTAATCAATGTACTATCGGGTTTTCAAATAACAATTGCCAAAAATAGACATTATTTCATGCCAATTAAGGTTGCTCTTAAAAGTCTGACGTAAACTGACTGACACTGACTGAATTCTACAGACAAAGAATTTCAAACTGATTGTGAAGAGAAAGAAATATTTTTGTTAATATTAAATTTATATTTAGCTCCCTCTTGTTGTTTTTATCTGTTCTACCTTTTATCTTTGTGTGGTGTATTTACTTTTATACAACGATTTTAAGCTTTGTAAGCATCATTCTTACACATCAGATTAGCAAAAACTCAAATAAATTCCATGTAAAAACAATTTTTGTTCCGAACTTTCGCAATAGAATTAGCCAAGAATTACAAAACCCTAAATTTCATGGTGTTATAGGGCCTAAAACTCTCACCCACCAATCTCGGAGCCAACATTAGCGTGCATAACCGCCACTAGTGCCGCATGTTCTGCCACCATGCGGTCCGGCGTGGCGGCGGGCGACACCGTCGCGTCCAGCCACAGCTGCGTCAGCGCCGTGTTCACCGAGTTTCTGCTGTTTGAAGAGTACAGGTTCTCTATGGATGTACAGGCCCAGTGCAGATTTGTACCAGCTAGCTTGTTTAGGACACCTGGAAAAACATTTTTTATATTATAATTTATTATTATTTTACTATGGTAACCTAAATATTTCATAAGTTATAAAGAGATAATCACTGCTGAGTATTGCACTTGTTTATGGGGTACACATGCCAAGAAGTAAGAATATAGTTAAATGTATCTATAGTCTCTAATAATTCATGAATACCCTATAAAAATATATATATTATCAATAAATCTATTCAGTCTTTGCGCCAATCATCCCAGACAACTAAAATGAAAACTTACTTTTGATCTGTCGTTTTAATTGTACAAGGTCCTTGTCAGATGTCGAGTCTTTGTTCCTCAAATGAGGAGGTACGTATGTGCCCTTTTCTTCCTGGAAGTAGTAAAAATATTTGCATATTAATATTTTGTGAGTGGACCCACACAATATTGCTGAAAGTTACAACTGTTTGATTTAGAACAATTACGAATTTTATTTATTACTGCATGTGAATATAATATGTGTATAACTAATATTAAATTGCTTATAACTAGTTAGTGAATGCAGAAACAGCTGAATGGATTTGACTTGTATTTGGCATGTGGGTAGATCATGGATTAACACAGACTACTTTAAATTTGGTCCCATGGGAAATAATGGAATTTAATAATTAAATTCTTTAAATAGATAGCACTAGCATTGAATAGGTTGCTCTATTAATAACTACAGTTTTAAGGGACTTTTACAATAGGAAAGGTTTTCAGGCAGGAAAAATTGCAAGCAAACACATAGTAAAATAAAAAATACATACCTTAATAATATTTCCTTCTTTGTCCCTCTTTCGTCCATAAATATCTTCCCAGACATCAGGTTTTTCTTTTTCCTCTTTAACCTCTTGATCATCACCAACTTCCTCATCACCAGAGAATCCTTCCAAATCATCATCCCCAGATAAATGAGACACTTCATCATCACTGAAAACTTTGCTTAAATCATCTTCAGATATTATCTTCTCCTTGCCTTTAGTGTTAGGTTTCATCTCAGTTTTTTTGTTTTCTTTCATAGATTCTTTATTAGTTTTAGCTTTACTCTTTTGGGATTTTGTTGGTTTTTCTGTAATATTTTTTAAATAAACTTTGATTTGAAACATGTTTACTACCTTTTATGTTATTATTTCATTATCAAAAATCAAACATTGTAAATCCATTTAAACACATTTTATAAATTGCAAATAAACTAGTATTTCAAACTTACATTCAAAATCATGTTAATAACAAAAAAATGGTTAAATACCTTCAGGCTCATCATTTGTATCCTCGCTATCCTCATCACTATAATCATCTTCATCACTTCCAACTTCATCACCATCATCATCACTATCATCAAATTCTCCATAATCACCTTCACTTTCCAAATTACTTTCCTCACTTAAGCTATCATGTGATTCTTTTCCTTTCTGTTTCTTATCTTTCTTTTTGCTCTTTTCAATTTCTTTACCAGTCACTACAGCCAGGTCTTCTTCAAAGTCTGAATCTGCTTCCACATTGGCTAAATGTTTTTCTGCTGCTACAATTTGTTCCGTGGTTGATCTGTCACAGATTTCTAATAGATCTGGCTGTTTGTCAAGGCTGTTAAAGTATTTGTTGTTATAAAAGTATAATGTTGATTCCAAAGACTGGCATAAATTGTATTAAAAATGAAGGGTCATGAACATTATAGATTTGTCAGATTATTTTAGGTAACTAACAAACTGATAACATAAAAACTGAAATAAATATTAAATTAACTGTTAGAACAGAAAATATTTAAAATTATGATCAAACTTAGACATTGA
This sequence comes from Manduca sexta, assembly GCF_014839805.1. Classification (NCBI taxonomy): domain Eukaryota; kingdom Metazoa; phylum Arthropoda; class Insecta; order Lepidoptera; family Sphingidae; genus Manduca; species Manduca sexta. Next base: position 1,968,734 of record NC_051124.1, read on the forward strand.
TTAAATGCCAATTTCAATTAATAATTTGTATTGCTTTTTTTTATTGATAATGAAAATTTACGAATGAGAATAAAGTTTCTTTGTTATATTTATAAGTAATTTATTTTTTGTCAGTTTATTATGGGGATCATATTAATGATTTAAAGTAGAAGTATTAATTGAAACCAGCTGATAATACAAATTAAAAAGGATACAGTCCAGTCCATCATCAGCAAAGTAATTATTCTTATTCTTAGCCTTGTTTAAACCGAGTTGCTTCTCTAGTTTCTTGATAACTTTGTCTTCTTCTTCATTGGCTTGCAGAAAGATCTTCCTTCTCTGTTCTTCCATTTCTTGCTTGAGTCGTTCAGCCGCATTTCTTTCTTTTTCTCTTTCTTTGGTTACTATGTCTAATGGTGTTTCAAGTTTAGATTTTTTCTTCTAAAAAAAAATAGTTTGTTAATTCAAGGACTTGACTCGCATTTTTCATTGCATCCATATTTTATCATTAACATTTATTATCCCAAAATTTGTAAGAAAACAATGATTATAAAGTCATAAAGACTAAAAACCAAAAAATTGTGCAAATATGTAATTTACGAATTAAAACAAAATATTCATTACCTTTAACTCTGTATTAGGTTCTTGAGCATCAGCTGGCCTTTTTACAAACTTTCCAGGTGTATAGTGAGGCTGTTCTGACAATGTTTTCTTTTTCAAATAGTGTTCTTTGCGGTGTACCTTTTTTTCTTGTCTTTTATGCTTTCGGAGCGCTTTTCGAGTGTTTTCAAATTTAGGACGCGGCGCTGCCTTTTTCTTTTTCATTTTGATTTACTTTAAAGTTCTATAATATTTAAATTATAATAGAAACATTACAATGAATAGGTTATGTTTTGCTACCTCCACGAGATTTTAATGTTTTGAATTTGACACGGAAATCGGGATACTTGCAGTTGACACTTGTCATTGTTCTGAGGTTGACACTTTACGCTCAGATCTATTTTATTTATTATAGGTATCATGTTATTTCGGGAATATTTAAAAGTAATAATATATTCTAATAATTCCATGATAATATTATCATATTAAATAATAAAAAAATAACCTTGCTGGAAAGTCATAAACAAAAAAAATGATTTTTATATTTTACAATACGATACAGCAATCGTTTATTAGTGTTGTATAAAAAAATAAATAACAATCTGTCATGTGGCTATATTTATTTTTTTGGAATTTACAATACCTACGTATTTCCCAATGACTATAGGTATTTCCCGAATATATTTTTCTATTTCTCGCAAAATGCCTAATGTCAGACCAAAATGACACGCGTCTACATTGTCTATTATTCAAAATTCACAAAAGCATGACGGCGAGAACCTCTTCGAAAATATTCGCAATCAATTAAATTAAACAGCCCACTCGATAGAGCGACGGCTACGTTGTTTATTCGTGATACTAAACACATTGGTGATCAGGCATGATGGTGGAAGGTTCAGCATTTACACGGAGCGATGTGTTCCAAATGGCTATACGCGTCGCATTTGTGTCGGCGGTGACTTATTTCTCTATAAAGTGGCTAGTGAACCAGATAGACCCCACGTCGAAGAGTCGGAAGAAGGCCGAGGAGCGCGCGCGAGAACAGTTACGCAAGTAAGTATCGATCGTGGGAATCATACGTCAATTACTCTGTTCTTCTATTTGTGGACTCATAAAGCTTAGTTTGGTTTTTATGTGTTTTCTAATTACAACTTCCTTTTACCGCCGTACTTACATCCAATTAGACATTGCCCAATTTAGGTTATAATTTGCACCTGTCAATCATTAACTTTCGGTAGAAATTTCTGTTGTAGATGGCTCATGCATTTATTTGAGAATTGAGTAGAGTCCCTGTTAAAAGGTTTATGCCTACAATTAGAACATACATAATGAAAGGTACAATATTTTCTTTTAACACCTATGTATCTTACCAATATACATAGGTGTTAAAAGATTTATCAATACTATTTTAAATCCTCAAAATTGATATCTTAGTTAACTGTGCTAAGAAGGTAAAGCTACAAATATCTTTTTATGGTATCTGGCAACTTGCCAGTTTAATATCCAGCGCACCTATGTAATGGGAGCAAAGATCCTGTTGTATTCACAGGTACAAGAAAATATTTAAATAAGTTACTGTGATCAATTTAACTGTGGTCAAAGCTTATATTGGCATTGTTTTTGAAAATGTTTGGATATTTTAAATTGATCACTTCCGTGCATTATAATCGAATTTATATCCACTGAATGGGAGTCAGTGAAATGTTTATTAGAAGTAATCAAAAGCTTCTGAAGTTTGGTTCATAAATAGATTAAGTCCTGAATATAGGCTAGGTTTTTTTTGGAAAAGTGTACAGTGGAATACACTCTCGCAAGACCTCATGACTGATTATAAGTAGAAGTTGTAAATGTGAACCACTCATATGATAAACTATGCCTGACCAAATTAAAATCTTTTTTTGGTTCTGCTTATAAGAAAATATCTCCTATATTGTAATATTTCTACATATTAATATAATGTTGCAGTTTTGTAGCAATTTTAAACATTAACAATGTATGCACAATAAGTTATATGATGCAATACTGCTATAAGAAATTGCAATGTTTGTTTGTTAATACCTTATACATAATTAAGGATTTTATAAACCTAAATTATATGTATTACATAGTTGTGTGTGAAATAAAAGGGCAAAATCATTTTAATAGGTACTGGATCTGATAACAAAAAAATATAGTATATGATAAATACAAATAATTGAAATATTTCTCCAATCTATATTTTAAAAAAAGATTTGACTTAATGTGAGGCGTCTGAAAAATAATAATAATTTACTTTTAAATATTGTTAATTAGCATAATATATAAATTGGTTTAAGAGCGTTTACGTGCCGCGCGTGAAGTCAACTATAGGTAATTCTTCGCAAAATTCACTCACACAGAACCGTTGCGTAGCTGTGTGCGTAGAGTTAGCGCGCGTCGGCTATCTTTGTAGTCAGACCAACCAATTTTGATCTTTTCGCTTTAATTATCTAATTGGAATGTAACTTATGATTTATGAATTTATGATAAATGTAGAATTCTATTATTAAATATATAAGAATTCATCATGAAATAGTTTATATGTATCATTTTGTAATTATAAAAAAATAAACATTTTTAACAAATTTTAACGGCAATTTTACAAATTGTTATTTTTCACTTTTAAATGCAAATGCTTAAAAAAATTAAGCATTTGCATTTAGAAAGTACCCTTTAGTAAAGTGGAGCTCATCATGAAGCCGAAAGATAGGCACCAGAACTCCGTAATCAGACAATAAATCAGGAAAATTACTGTGCTACGATGTTTATAATAGACCACATAATTACTCCATAGATCTGCAGTTTTTAATATTTAGCGTATTGAAAGTTTAAATTAAGTCATTAGAAATTACATATTGGAATTTATATTTTGAGTCAGAAGGTGTATGTAATGAGATGTCATTTTTAGGTGTATAACTAAAGTGAGAAATAAAAGACTTCTTTTTTCGGAAGTTGGTTATATTTTTTTGGATAGTTTTTTTTTAATAGGTATTGCTTCTCAGTGACATCGATCATCAATCGATCGATTGTACATCCATGTATAACAATTTACCAGTTTTGTAATAATATATTTACAATAAAAAGAATCAAAAATAAGTTAAACATTTTGTTTCGACCGGATTCTCATGAGCATTGACGAACCCGGTAAACTTTGGAGCGCTGTAACAGCGTTTTAAATGAATGAAATAAAAAAAAATTATAGGTAACAATTTTCCTCAAAAGATCATTTACAAGTTAGTTTGAGGTAATTTTTTTGTAAAATGTAAAAAAAAAGTTATAGAGCAAAAACGAGAACTTTTATAAACATTTTCTCACATTTTTGCTTATAACTTCTTTAATTTTTAATTTAGGGCAAAAAGTTATATAAACATTTGCTACAAATTATGATTTTACAAAATTTATGTAAGACGCATAGTTTCCGAGATATCGCGAAAAAAGTGTTTTCACCCCTTTTTCCATGATGGCGGCCAGGGGACAAGGGGGGCGACCTCACAAACTTGAGATTAAGCTTCTATTGACCCCCACACATGTTCTAAAAATAAAATTGGGTCCTCTAAAAAATACAAAGCTCATGTAACATTTCAATGGGCTAATTGGTTTTAGCTTAAGGTTATAACTTAAGGTCCATTTTTCATACATTTTGTTTCACCTTTAATCTGGGTAACTAAACAAGTATTGACAAGTAAAGAATTTAAATTCACGTCTAGTTAGTGATTAGTTCTCGCAGTTGAAAGAAAAACGTAAAAATAATTAATATGCATGGATATTACGGCCTTTAAAATTTCGTCGTAGTAAATTTTAAAGGCCGAAATATAGCCGAAACAAAATGTATGAAAAATGGACCTTAAGCTATAACCTTAAGGTTCCATTTTTTTCCTTTGCTATGCTCAAGTTTTTAATGAGTAAAAAAAGCAACAACCATAACTACAGACGCATGTTATAACATTAGTACATCAATCTTTTAGCTTTTGCTTTAGCCGAAGTTTCAGCGTTGTTACGTTTCCTTTTCTTGCCTAGAAATAGCTTTACTTCCCATTGTGTCTGAAACATAATAATATAATAATAATTTATAGTAACTACTAAAATTATTGTCAATCATTAAAGAAAAAATATTTTACTTACTAAAGTACTAAGATGTGGCAATCACTGTATACACGTGACTATTTTTTCTACGCACAGCAAAGTCCAACTGGAGTCTCGCCGGAGCGACGAGCGATACGTCCTCTCTCTAGAAAGCCTCAAGGCGGACTAATTTGAAACGATTTGCGCGTTGCGTTTTATAGTGGTATTTAAAATATTTATAGAAAAATAACAGAACTAATTTTGTAGAATTTTTAAATTGTATGTTTTTAAGAAGATGTTCTTCTATTTAGTAATCCAATATTATATTCAATTAAGTAAGATATAGTGATAAAAAAAAATCATTTAAATGACCAACATTTCTGAAATTTTCGAATTCTTTGAATTTTTATTTCTCATGAATTAAACATAAAAAGATATTTTTTTCTCTACTAACTTTTTTCTTCAGGATCTTTTTAGTTAGATAAAAATAACATATTGTTATGTTCCTTAGTGGTTTAAGATATTTTGAGCTTCGAAATAGACGTTCGAAGCGCAAATTTGAAAACCTCTGTTCAGTAATCATTAAGGCGATACCTCAAGGTCCATTTTCATACATTTTGTTTCGGCTTTAATCTGGGTAACTAAACAAGTATTGGCAAGTAAAGAATTTAAATTCACGTCTAGTTAGTGATTAGTTCTCGCAGTTGAAGAAAAACGTAAAAATAATTAATAATCATGGATATTTCGGCCTTTAAAATTTAATATGACGAAATTTTAAAGGCCGAAATATCCATGATTATTAATTATTTTACGTTTTTCTTTCAACTGCGAGAACTAATCACTAACTAGACGTGAATTTAAATTCTTTACTTGCCAATACTTGTTTAGTTACCCAGATTAAAGCCGAAACAAAATGTATGAAAATGGACCTTGAGGTATCGCCTTAAACAATTTACAAATACTCAATAAATCTAAAAATTTTCTCTACTAACTTTTTAGACAACAAAATTTTCTATAACAATTACTAATTCATATGTTTTTAAAATAATGTTTTGATGGATATTATCTCCTTCGAAAAGTGCTGTTTTTGAGACATACGGCGCGCGTATGCGTAAACGCTCTTAATATGATTTACTCATTTGTTATACAGTATTTCAAAAGTTTTTATTTTTATAAGAATTCTTTTCATACTTATGTTTTCATGGTTATCTTGTGTGTTAAAAATCATTCATTACACATGGTGTTTAATATTGGGTAGTTGACTTTTTTTATATTGTATTGAAGAACACAAATTAATTAAAATTTTACTATAATCTCACAAAGTTCTGATTAATGTTTTGTTATTACTTTAATATTATAAATAATTATGAATTAAAACAATAATGCATGTTCATCTTTATTAAGGAGTTATTTTTAAGTGTCATCAAAGGAAGCAAATGAAACATTACATCATCTTTCTTTCTGTCTGGCCTTTAAAGAGTTGTATTTTATGCACTATAATAGGCAGTGGGCTGAAGTTTTCTCAGTAATAAATTGTGACGGTCTTCTCAATAAATAATTACAATTAGCAACAGCAAAGAAAACTTGCTGTGTAATAGATCTGCTATTTAGTTTTTTAGGTAATTAAATACCTTTAATTACTTTTTAACAACTGCCGTGGAGGTGTAATTGCTTGTGAAGCAGAACGTACACTTGCGGGTCTGGGGTTTAAATTATGGTCAGGCAAAGAGATATAGGATCAGCTTGGAGTCTGGAATTCATGCCTGATATGACAATAGTCTCGCCCCATCACATCAGGGGATGGAAGACATAAGTAAAAACAGTGTTCCTTGGTTGCACCTCTGCCCACCATTTCAGGGATAAAAATGTGATATATTTTATTTATTGTATTTAAACCAAACAAAATGTCAACTACCCAATCATGTAATCTACTGCTAGTAGTGTGTATGCGTGGCTGTATTTCCAACTCTGCATGTTAGCATTAAGTTGTTGATTTAAACGGCCACTGTACACGGTGCATGTGTTAAGGGTGTCTTGCAGAGCGGGCCTCGGCGGCAAACACTCCCTGGCGCTGGACAAGCTCACCGACCATGAGATGATTATCGCCTCGCAGCTGGTTGTGCCTGATGAGATCAATGTGAGTTATATTACATATATTAGAACAATAATTTTTCCTTAAAGTTTGTCAATTATAAGGAATCTGTGCTTAGCAGACGGCACTATATATTATATAATACAGGGCTAGTATTATTATTTAATTGCCCTGCTATTGAGTAACTGGCGACTCCTTCGATTTAAATTATATACCTGATATTTCATATGTACAAGTTTGTGGTGTTTAAATGTTTTTTGGTAGTAAAATATGAAACTTAAGAGTTTTACTATTACGAAGAAGTAGGTCTCTCGTATGCCGTAAACTCGCTGGGTAGGTATAGCAATGACTATTTCTGCCGCTTATTAGTATTGTTGAATCTAAATTTACATACATGCACAACTCTAGACTGTCCCATAGGGGTAGGCAGAGATTACTGACGGCCACATGGTACAATATTGACAACCCTCTTACACCTCTGTTCCAATTTCAAGAGAAATATGCAGATAAGTTTCTTATTTGTAAAGCTTTATCCCTATCACTGTTATTGACGAGACACTTTTTTGTTGACTTTCCTTATTCTATGTCTATATCTAAAATTGACTGCAGAGTGCTGTTACTGCTTGTTCATTACTCACATCTTGAAACATTGGCAAGTCAATTTCAACCTTCATTTTTATCTCATTGGACTTACTTTTATTCGCTATTGTTAAAATAATTATACAATGACACATTGTAATTCATTGTAGTGGGTAAATACTATTCTTATTTTCGTCTACATGCGTTGGCCTTGTTCCATAATATCAATATAGTTTTAGCGCATCAAATAAACAGACGTCTTTTGGATAAGGATAATGCCATAGTCAAGCTTAGAATCAATAACTACATGACATAAAAAACTGTCTCCATCTCTATTTGAAAACATGCAAACTTTACTGGTGGTAGGTTTCTCATATGTGACAGTCCGTCTGGGTGGTTACGCCGCAATGTCTATTTCTGCCGCCAAACAGCGGTGTGTAGTCACTGTTGTGTTCCAGTTTGATTTTGTCATTAGTAGCAGCGTAAATATATTATAGAACAGGGTTCCTGGTTCTGAACCTAGGTTGGGCACCACTTTACGTGGTTTTTTATGATACGACTTGTCCAAAACGGGATCGTTCATTGGTTGATGGTTGATTGGTTTGGTTGATTGGTTGATGACCGGTAAAACCAATCCAAATCATTTCTTTAACATGCTTGAAAGTATATGCGGTGGCACAGTAAAATCATCATTGATTGTAAGTTGTTATTGTATGACAATAAAAACATGTGTTGTAAATGATATCTGTTTTGAATCATAACAACGCGCTGTTGAACTTGTATGTTAAACAATCTCGTGTGTCAGTGGGTTTCTAAATTGTCCCTGAGTTGTATTCAAACAGACATACAATGGGACTTTTATACCGGGATAAGTCTGATGCGGCCGGAGCCGCAGGCAATGCCCAGTTTAAAATGTTAATAGGGTATTTGACTTATTTTTATTTATGGGTGACTGTCAAAAAGCAGAAAAGGGACGTAATGCTTGCATGTGACATCAGCGGGAATTAGGGGGCGTCCGAAAGAAAAAGATGGAGCGATATCCCCACCTCGCGCCCACGCCAGTATGTAGCTATATTTGAAATTTGAATTACTGCCTCATTCCTTATCGAATTTTAAGGCTGTTTTCATAAACGAACTTCTTTTTTTATTGCTGTTACATATTAAAAAGTGCACAAAATTAAACATAGTCCCATACCCTTACATGTATACCGATTAGTGATAGGTTATTTCACTAGTAAACGCATTTCTGTCTACATTTTTTGTTACGTGACTATGAATAGTTCAAATAATACATATTATCTGACATTGCAGGTGAACTGGAAGGACATCGCCGGACTAGACCACCTGATCCAGGAGCTGCGCGAGACAGTCATCCTGCCGATACAAAAGCGGGACCTCTTCGCGGACAGCCGACTTACGCAGCCACCTAAAGGAGTACTTCTACATGGACCGCCTGGTAAATATTTTATTCCTTTAACACCTCGGGCTATGTTTGAAAAAGGCGTGGTGCTATGTATATTTATACTTTTACTTGTTTTATTCTGTTACAACGTGGTATTGGTTTTTTTTATACTTGCAAGGCATAGACCCCACTACACCTGCTGGTAAATGGAGTAGGGTTCATTAGAATGTCGACTGAGGAGAGACGATTACCCCCCGGTAGGCGACACTATAATGCCGGCCTGTTGGAACCGACTGATCCCGGAACGCGACAGACTTACGTGTGCCACTATGGTGGGTTTTAACACATCTTTGTGCGGATGGATATAAAACATATCCTACCAACAGCAAAACACGCTTTGTTTGACACACTTCATCGTCCATTAAAGATTTGGCTCAGTATTTTAGTTTAGTGTCAATGTATTTGTGCTAGAAACAACCTCACAATAATTTGCTGAGATTCAGATCAAGCACGCATTAGTCCACAATATATTGCTACTCAATCAAGGAGACGATGTCATCGTGTTTTATTATATGGAATCATATCCAAAAATCAGCTGTAAAGATGTCAAACAAACTGCGACAAACAATTTCGTTATCGATTTGATGATATCGATTAAAACGTTTATAGAAATCGATTAGTCATATTCGTGTACATAAATGCAAATTATGGATTTAGCAACACTTATTTCGCAGGCTGCGGCAAAACTCTTATAGCGAAGGCAACAGCCAAGGAGGCGAACATGAGCTTCATCAACCTGGACGTGTCCCTGCTCACGGACAAGTGGTACGGCGAGACGCAGAAGCTGGCCGCCGCCGTGTTCAGCCTGGCGGTCAAGTTGCAGCCCTGCATTGTTTTTATTGGTATGTTTTGGTATATTTTGCTTTCATGTTCACTTAGTTATTGAGAGGCTTTTAAGTGTGTTTTAATATACCTTGACGAAATTTTATATGGATCTGTAAGTTACAAGGTAAATAGGGATTTAGTTTGGGCAGAAACGTTTTGAAAAATCCTAATCGTGTTCGGTTTTATTTCATTATCGGGGCACCCTGGGGAGTGCAACATAGTTGATAAATCGCGAATAGGTAGAAATTTTAACAGATGAACATTTTTCATCGCAGACGAGATCGAGTCGTTCCTGCGCACGCGCACGCAGCACGACCACGAGGCGACCGCCATGATGAAGACGCAGTTCATGTCGCTGTGGGACGGACTCATCACCGACCCATCCTGCACGGTCATCATCATGGGTATGTCTTCATACATCCTTGTAGCTTATGCCATTTGTTTTATGATAACACTATAAAATGGATCTAAAATTTCGAATTTGTCTCTTCCCTTACCATTCATACAATAGCTAGGAAATGCTAAGAGTATACTTTAAGTAGATTTTTGGCATTCAACATCGCCTTTAACCACCCACAATATTATAATATGCACAACACTAGAGGATATGTTACAGCCTTGTATATTTTGTAGACGCATGGTGTAAATGATTTATATGATTGCAGGGGCTACGAATCGTCCGCAAGACCTGGACAAGGCGATCCAGCGCCGCATGCCGGCCACGTTCCACGTGCCGATGCCGAGCGACACGCAGCGCGAGCGCATCCTGCATCTCATACTCAAGTCGGAGCCCGTCGCACCTGACGTATGTTCTACACGATATTAATGTTGAAACCCCATTCATTGACTTAAAAACAATTCGAAATCATAATTAAGGATGTTAAATTTAAATTGTCTAAGATAAAAAAAATTAAATCAGTTTTTGGAAGCTTTATAAATAAAAACATGCATAAAGAACTCATATAAAAATACAAACCGTCATTTTATTCACTAAAAATAATTGTCATATAAAAAAAACATTTGAATATAATTAAATAAGTAAATGATCTCTTTATATAATTTAAGTGCTTAACCTCACTATAATAGTGCAAAAGGGTACTAGTACCCATAAACACTACAACCTAATCAATTTGTTATCAGATCGACTACAAGCGTCTGGCGGCGTCGACGGAGGGCTTCTCCGGGTCGGACCTCCACGAGCTGTGCCGCCAGGCCGCCGTGTACCGCGTGCGGGACCTCGCCAGGGACGAGATGGCGCGCGAGATGAACCAGGTAACACGCAAACTGTAACCTACTTGTAATACTTAACCTTGTAAAATTCCTGATTTAAAAGAATTCTTGCGAAATATAAATAAAGTCCCCTGCCGCGTCTGTTTGTCTGAACGCGATATACTCAAAAACTGCCGAAGGGATTTCGATGATATTTGGTATTGAGGTAGTTTGAAACACTGGGAAGGTATAAGCTTTTTAATTTAAAATATATACATAAATTAATTAACACTACTCATGGTACTAAATAAAAAAATAAGTTTTGTTTTCTCCACACTTTGCTTTATAATCGCCACTGCGCGTTTTTTATGTCTAAGACTTAAAAAACAATATCACATCCTTACGACTCTTTCAATTATTGGCTTATTACTCAATATTTTTCCTCAGAACAAAACAAACAACACAGACTCAGACGACGAGTTTGTGGACGCCGTCCGGCCCATCACGATGGAGGACCTCCGCCTCTCGCTCAACAAACTCAAGGAGTCCAAGGTCCAGTGCGGGTCCCTCGCGCCGAGCATGCGGATAGAACTCGACTAGCTGTTAATGTAAGGTACTCTGTGGGTACCTTAATGCACCAAAAGGTACTGTGTAAGGTACCTCATTCGGTCGTACTTGTAATTATTTATTGGGTTGTGTTAAAGTACTGTTAGGTACCTCGGTAGGTAGTTTGGGTACTAATTACCGAGGTACGTTAACCGGTACTAATTTGCCTACGTTTAAAAGGTATCTTGTTAAATATTTCATACTCACCTTAAAGGTAACAAAGATCTATTCAAAGTTTACTAACGGAAAAGGTACAAAAGAACAGAGTACCTTGATAACTAATCTGATAGGTACCAATGAGGTACCTTACTTAGTAATACTAATGAAAGAGGTACTAATCAACCTAAAAGTACCTGATATAATAGAATTGATTTTTGCTAGATGTACGAAGATAATGGATTTGGGTAAAAATATAGCTGGTTGTTTAGCCTTGGAATTGTTTTTAGGCACCATCTCTTGGTTCCTACCTCTATCCTGGTGCATTAGCTTTGATTTAAGGTCCCATTAAATTATGGGGATTCTAATGTCAGGGTATCATAATGAAACACTATTATTCATTAGTATAATTAAATTTGTAGTACCCATACTTTTCACATAGTTATGTCCTCTAACTTAACAAATATAAAAGTTGATTAGTCTATCGACAAATCGACCAACAGATCCGTAATGTGCGGGACGCATTCAAACATACAAATGATCGATTCGTTCTACCTATAATTTTTATCCAAACCCATTATGACCGTTATACTTAATGTAATAGAGTCCACGGAATGCATTTGACTTAGTCTCCAGCATTTCCTAAGTTGATTCTAGTCTACACCGACTATACACAGTTAAATTACAAATAGAAAGAATAGTATGCCATTAGTAAAGCAAGCTACCGAACATACGAGAAATCGTTACGATTAAAATATACACTTTGAACTACACCATTCTTGGACCTATAAGTCAAAGAAAATCGTACTGAAGTGTATTTTATCACAAACGTAACGATTTGTCGGTACGATTTTTACTGTATTGCTAGATCGTATTGTATCGGAACTTGTGTGTCGTATTACATGATGACGGACTCAAAATCATATAAACACAATGATTTCCTTTACTTTATACATAGTTGATAAATTTATTGTTACCAGTTAATAATATCTGTGGAGTATTTGATCATTAGATTAAAATAAGACAAAAATTTAATTTAGTCAGTGTTCAAGCCAGAACAATAATTAAAATTAACTATTTTACGCTGTTCTTCAAAAGTCGATAGCATTTTGTAGCAATATTTCAAATATATACGCTTTTTGGAATTCAATAGTAGATTCCCGTGGCTTTTAAGTCAAGCAAAATTGAGGCGAATTTTGTTTAACAGAACTTGAATTACTATTACTGACATCATTTACCTACAAAAATGATTATCATATTAAAATAAAAATAACTATTTTCATGGTCAAATACTCTTATGTGAACATAGAATGATAGTTTTCCTTTTGCCAGATTTTACATTACTTGGGGGTTAGGGAAGTTCTACAGTAGAATATATATTATAAAACATGTTATATTTGGTACTGAAAGAGTCGATAAATTGATGTGGTGAATACAGTAGTGGAAAACTTAACACTAATTTAATACCAGCTCTGTATTATATACTCCACTGCTGGGCATGGGCCTCTGTACTACAGAGAGGGTTAGGCCTCAGTCCACTACGCTGGCCTGATTCGGTTGGCAGAGATGTATCTAATAATTTTAATTAAATTACCTAAACACGGAAACTGGTCTTTCAGAATGTTCTTGTCTCTGTAAAAATATTCTCATAGAAAATAATATTTGCCAATTATATCGAAATAAACTTCGATTTATATAGTGTAATTATCCTGTCATATAACAGTAATGTATAGAAGAAAAAAAACTATCCTAAAATAATTATAGAAAAATCGTGCTTGAATCATCAACTAAACAATCGATTAGGTCTTAATGTTTATCCCTTTTCAATAAATAAATAATTCGAAATAAAATTAGCTATATCGAATTTACCTTTTGTTACTGCATTCACCACACACGACTTTAAAATTCTGACGTCACATGCCAATGCAGACACCATTACGTACATATGAATCGAAATAATCTTCGTCCTTTTCTCACAACATGAAACACGCTATATGTGAAAGAGATAGAACATATTTATCGTGTTAAAGTAGATGAATTATATCGATATTGTCGTTTTGACTTTAAATAAATGTTTATTAAATTTATCAAATTATATATAACATTTCTAAGGATTCTTGCTGTATGTGTGTTCAGGTCGATGGAACTTTTCGATAGTCATAATTTAGGCAAGAATATGTTGATGGACAGGCAAGGTTAACATGGTAAAATCAAAACTTTCTTATTGGAATCGATATAAAAAAATATAATGCTATTGTGATTAACTGTTATACAACGAAATCATTAGACACCGAATATTGTGATGTCCAATTCGCCGGCTATATTCTTTAAATGGAAACCCAACATTGCATGCACACAGCTTGGCGGTAAAAATAGACATTGGCGGTCCTTACATACTAGATGACACCAGCATGCTCGAAAATTTGATCTCGCACTGAATACACAGATGGCAAAAATACTATACTTTGAAATTAAAGTGTATATGTGATTCGATATGATATTAGATATGATGTTCATAAGGCATTTTTGTCCTATAGGGCTTAAAGAAGTCTAGATTTAAAATCTATATGTATGTGTATTGTATATGTGAGAAATTATGTGTTGTTGGTACATGCTATAAATTTTATTGATGAGGTATTGGCGTGTTGATAGTGTGTAAAATTATATGTTGCATTGTCGATCATTAGTAATACAAGGTTTTGGTGCAAACGTTCGAAAATAATAAATGAGTAGGGTTGTGCTATTGTAGTGTTTTTATCGATAAATATGATTGTTTGCTATTAGTAATTGGCTTTAAAAATGAATAAAATTTAGGTGTGTTTGTTGCTTTAAAGCTTTTTCTAGTTTTAATTTATGATCGACAATGCAACATGTAAGTTATGCCTATATGTTTTCAATATTAGGTGTGTGACTCAATAGAATAAATCTCTTAAATGACATTCGCAAGATATAGTTTATGAGTCTACAATTTTTTTTAAGTTTTAGTATGTTTTTATTGCTGAGTTATTTTTTTTTCATTTATCTAAGTCTGAGTTTCTTCAAACACTGTCTACTCATAAAGCATTGATAATTGTCTGCAACTTACACATTGTGATCTCAACAACCATACCTTGCGATTGCTATGAGTGTGTGCATTTCATTAGGCTGTAACTATATTTTGTATCGTATATGTTGCAAGGTGCGGGCTGTGTCAGTTAAATTGTTATAGTTTTGTAGTTTTCGCTTTGAATTTATCGATATTGTAACATATTGGTAGAATTATATAATTGATTAATCGATGAAATGGTGAATGCATATCGATATTATTGTTTAAAAAAATCGAATGTGGATAAGACTTTGTTATGCCATGTTTTGCTATGTCAACTTTTATAGATTTTCACATTTAAATAAAGTTTAGCAGCCTTTATATTTCTAGACGTATAGCCCACGAACAAAACTGACTATGCGCAATTTTTTTTTTGTAGATATTATTCGGCCCCACAATTCGCATATTATATTTGTGTTCTATGGTGCAGTCATGTTCTAATCTGGTAAAAAGGTGGTTTTAAATCGGAATGGGTCCAAACATTACTTCATTTGGCCCCCTTTTAGCCAGCTTATCTGCTAAGTCGTTTCCTATAGACCTCTGCCTCCCGTATTCTGCCGTGTTACAATATCGACGTCTCGAGTTTTGCACAAAGTTTGGGGTATCAAAGGATATAAATTAGACATAGATGTAGATATGCTGTAAATATTGTACGTGTGTGCGTTGGCAATGCTGTTATGCAAAATGATTGGAATTGTATATCGGGTTTGGATATTGTGTTATAGATGATTTATAAGTTTTCTTGTTTCTTTAATCGATATTCTTGTTGTTGCTGGCGTCGACTAAAGTAGAATCGGAGCGCGCCGAATCGATTCACAAGTACGCGCGGTAATGCGGCGTGTTTCTAATGGGTGATGTATATTGCAACTAATGCGATTTTGTATGATTCGACTATGACAGTCTAGTCGAAGCTAACCATAATAGTGTTCTCGTTAATCGATTCTTGGAACTCGGTATGTTTAAACATGTTATCGATACATCCGTTTTTAATGCACGATCCTAATCTTAATCTTCGATCCGATCTCGAAAATAAAGCAAACAAATAGTCATTTGTAATCATGTTAATAAAAATCATTTTTCTCCGTTCCATTTTCGCGATGACCAGAAAAAAGGATTGGGATAGTTTATTGAAAACGGCGGTTACTGATTTGTTAAAATAGTTCACACTAAAGAGGTTTATGCGAATGAAGTGATTGTACCAGTATGTATTTCAGAGTTTAATGTAATTACAACTTTTGCATACAAAACTTACTTAAATATTATTTGTATATCTGTGACCATTGACAAATCTGCGGTCGGAGTTAACAATTTGGAAATGCAAAAGTTTAATTATATTTTTAACGATATTTTCCTTTCCATCTATCATTGAAGTATTCTCGTGTGTTCGACATTTTATCGAATAATGCAAATTTATAGAACAATCTTTTATTACTTTCTATGCTGTTCCTCCTTCAGGAAAAGATAAAATAATGTCATCGTTTGAAAAAAGATTCAATCAATTTAATTCCATAAGTCATGAAGCAGAAATTCTTAGAAAACACTTCAATAAACGAGTACTTCTTGTTCACGTCATGAAATTTATACATTCTAATCATATAAAAAACCCCGGGGAATTTAACACTCATATTTATTACAAGCTTTAAATACATTACTGATTTGAAATCTTTGTTTTCAAATGCAATATATGACTTATGTTGAGATATTTTCACCCGACTACGAAAAGGAGGTTATAGGTAAATGAAGGAAATAGAGCCATTTCAATATTACTCCAAGAGTAACCGACTACAGTGTTGCCAGAAGGTTACATTTCTTACATTTTTCGTTACTTTTGACCTCGCGTAACATGTAAGTAATTTTTATATTTAAGGCAATTTTCGTAACTTTTGAGAACAACGAGATTTGTAATACAATTTTTTTATTGTAAACAGTTTACGAACGCATTTCTATTCAACGCATCCAAATTGAACGCACCTAAAACTGGCGGGTCTAAAAAGTATTTCATTCCATATCACACTTAGAGGTGGCTCGCCATGACAAAATGAAACGTATCTTGCATATATTAAAATTTGATTTTGCTTGAGTGTGCGCGCGCACATTTCGTACTTCGCGATTTCCCGCGGTTTCGTAGCTACAGAAATAGTAGCCCAAAAACGCGTAAATTAAAAAAAAAAACAATAATGTAACTTTTGCAGCAAAAATGTAACATTTTAGGAAACGAAATGAAACTTACGGCTCAAGGGCCCTGGCAACACTGGCCGACTATGATGATGCGATAAAATGTCGAAGTCGCCGAGAATCGGACACATTTAAAGTTTTGTAAAGATAAGAACTTGCGACTTATGTTACGGTAATAATGTTTTGATAATTTTTTTGTGTTAGTTTGTTTTATTTGTAAACAGTTGCGTGTCCGTTGTGCGCAGTTATATTTATTGTGTACATAGCAATAAAATGATTAGAAGGCAATTGGTTTTTATTTGGATTTCAAATGCTTTACACACAGATTAAGAATTATGGTTTTGAATCTGATGGACTTGTTCCTGGTAAATAGCTCAACCATTTTTTTATCCAGGTGGCAAAGTTGTATTATATTTAAAATGCACAAAGTTCACACAGAAATATGAATTAAAATGTAGGTACATATAATTTGACCAAGAGAATAAATAATCTGCTTTGGAGGCGCCACTTTAGCTTTTTCGTTTTTAAGTTAACATCAGAAAAAGACATTAGATAATTGACCACCACATGGCAAGGTTTTTTACCTTCCTAGTTATGCTATAACTAGTTTATTCCTCGCTGTGCCCCATCCTTACTTTATAGATAGTCTCTATAAGTTTCAAATTAATTTCATTTGACAGGTATATTAAACGACTAATGTAGACAGTCATTTATTTGGGAGCTTAGATTTCTGTTTTTTTTTTTTGTTTTTTTAAAGTGATCCCACTGCGCCTAATATGTAAGCGGAATGAGGTCCAATAGAATGGTAACTGATGAGAGATGATTACTGCTCGGCAGTCGACACATTCATGCCAGCCTGCTGGAATATGTTCTTAATAAAAAATAAAAAAATAAAAATGCTTTATTCATCACGTAGGCGAACATAGTTGCACTTATGATAAGTCAAGGTACATGAGAATATTTAATTATTACTTAATTAAATTAGCTTATATAAACAAAGACAATTTATATTGAAAATAAAATAAATAAAAATATACTTAGTAAACAAAGAAGCCAGCTCGGGCTGGCAGGGAAGAAGAAATAAAATGATGTATATATGTATTTTTAAATAAGCAATAAGGGAGAAACGCGTCGCGTTAGATATACAAAGGCTGATCCCGGAACGCAACACACTGACGTCGGCCAATATGGCGGGTTTTGACACCTTTAACGGTTGTCTCTATTGGGGCGAATATAAATATAAAATTAATTTAATTATGTACTACAATGCGTAACAAAGGTTCCACAAAGCTGCTTGATGGTTAAAATGGAAAACACAGCGTCTACCCCGAAAAACTTGCGTATGAAATACCCTTGTTCTTCTTCTTTTAAAAAAAAGATGGCTCCACCGTTTTATCGTATGATTTTGCCAATGTCGAGTAGGTAGGAGTTTCAAATGATGACATGAGTTTAAATAACTAGACCTGAAGTTAACCGAACAAAAAAAGGGTTTCTGTGAGTAATGTCACTTCCTCTTCGAAGTCTCGACAGAGTTGCTGTGGTCATGTTTGGGTTTATTTATTTATTTTGTAATGTCCACCAACAGTACATATTACATCAATCAATAAAAAAATCAATAAGTACAGCATCATTTGGGTTGCAATGTATGCACTTAAATAATATCAAATCAGTCGAGTACCTTTCCTTTATGAAATTTCACACTGAAAGAGCCGATAATGAGTGTAGTTTGCGAGTTCCTAGTAATAGTTTTATCTTTATGTGTTTACTGTTTTGCAATAAGGATATAATAAAAATAGGTCTATATCGTTATGATAGATATTGGAATAATGAAAATATATTATAAACATTGTATCAACTGGTTAAAACAACTGCAAAATAGATAACGGTTTTGACGACAGGGATTTTTTAACGGATTCATATTGTAATTGATATAAATACAAAATTATTTTGCGAAAGATACAAACAGCCATTTTCAATAAACGATCTCAATCTCAATCTTCAAACCGATTCCGAGAATGAACCAATCAAAATAGTTATTTCATATGAGTTCATTTGAAAGCATCCAAAAAAACTTGTTCTGATTGGAGATTGTTTTACCTACTTATACCGGCTACAGGTACTTACCTATGTAGCTATACAATATAACATTCAATAATTAATCCAATTGTACTTCAGTCAATAACGTGGATTACTGTACGTCAATGCTATAAACACAATTAAATGCAAACAATGTGAATTGTAATTGTACTGTCATGAGTTTCTACATTAAAATTAGTATTTTGGTTATTCAACTGGATTTGTTGATTATTTCAATAATTGACGGATTTTTGACGGAATTTGTTACAACACTGAACAAACAACCATTAGGTTATAGGTATAACTAAATCTTACAACGAAACTCGATATAATCTTATTCATTCTCTGATCTCCTATTCGTATTGTAAAAACTACCCTGCAGAATGTATGTTGTTAGTTTGCCTTCGTTATTCAAGTTCCATACAGCAAACATAGCCTTTGATATCATGAAGGCAATACTTTGGCAACAATCTCGTAATCCATAATTTTTCTCTCAAAATCACTTTTAACCTAATCTACACAATAAAAATCTATTACACTGTAAAGTCGCTTTTGTTTTACGGAGTTTCATTATGAAAGAATGTAATAAAACGCTTCCTCGTATCAATCATATAATATATTAACAACATCAATAAGTTAACATCAAAGACTTCCGACGTGCAGTCAACAATGATTTGTATTATAGCAAGCCATTCAACTTTGGCGATAAAGTGTATTACGGATAAATTTTCTTTGTAACTAACAAAAAACTATGAAATCATTGTTATTTTTCTTTGGTTTAAATAGCCTCAAATTAGACTAGAACAACTATGACGTGAATTTATTTGGTAGTTGCTATTTTAAAATCAGTTGTCATGTTTACACGGACCGTTGATTATAGTCATTTAGTTCATTAATTGCCGATGTGGTTCAGACATATAATCGGATTCTCTACAGGAATATCAGGCACTTCTTCAACAGGGGCTCCCTTTATCGCGATATCGGCGCAGCTCCGGAATGTCTCCTGGTTTCCACAGCCCAAACCTTGAGATCCGTTCTTGCAAACACCCCAGTTGTTACCAGCAGTATATTGCCACTGAAGCACGCAGTGGTCGCAAACCAGGCCCTTTGGTAATTTGTACCTGACATTGTACTCTCCAGCACTAGGGGGATAGTATTTAGTTCCTCCCTCTTCTAACTCAAGGAGGTATTTGAAGCATTCATCTTCATTGTTCAGAGGGTCGTCGCAGATGCGAAGTTCCCAGTAGCCCTTGTGATAAGCGGTGATGGCGATGATGGTGTCGATTGTTTCTCCCGGGGAGTATTCTGCATAAATTGTGCCGTCGCCGTATATGCCTCCCAGCTCATGTCTTCTTGGAGCGGGAGCGTCGTATGGATCGCCGCAGATGCCGCACCTGGGAAATAACAAATGCTGTGATAAGGATGTTGCGCTGATGGCAAATGGATATCAGGAAAGTGACCGAGCATAAAGTCCAAAACCTGTATGCAACAATAAAAGTATATTGCAAGAACGAAAGAGGAACAGGAATAATTTAAAAAATAAGTATAATTATAAACTTGCCGAGAAGAAAAGAGGTCATAAGTAGCTAAAAAATAATGGCTTCCGAACTGGCCAGCGCACACTTACAGATGTATGTATCTCGTTGTTATCATCACAACGAGCTAAGTTCTTTACATAAGGACAACCACAATTTCCATTGAATAAATGTGAATCCCTCCTAGCCGAATTTTGGCCACGGCGGCCAATCCCAACAGAGATCAGCCGGGTACGCAGGATATATTATAGTGCACAAGTGTGTGCGCAATACACAGGTCCACTCCATGTTCCTTCACTCTCGTAGTTCGCTGAGATGGCAATCCGACATGACCGGAGAGAGATCAGGCGCAGGACCAACAGCTTTACGTGCTTTCTGAGGCACGTGGGTATCACACTGCCAACTTCCTGACTCCGAGCTGCGACAGTAATTTTTAAGATGGAAAAACCCAGTCACAATAATTTGGCCCGCCTCGGGATTCGAACCCAGGACCTCAGCGCGGTAGTCGTACTTGTCCCATGTACAGTTACAATTTCGCCACCGAGAGAATATATATAATCCAAAATAAATATAACCCAAGCCGAACTTACTTTCCACCATTTACCTCCCACTGGTGGTAAAAGCCACCGCAGTTTAGCCCGTTGTCATCGTAGTTCGCAGTCCTCTGGTATCCAAAGCGCCAGGCCGAAGCCCTCCCTACAGGTTTGTGCAAGCGACCGTGGCCCATCACGCTAGCCACCAGAGCTGCCAGCACCACCACCGATAACTGCATCTGAAATATATTTTAACAAAAGTAATTACTTAGAGATTCTTTGGTGAAGTGAATTTACACAATGACAAAACAGAATCGCTTGTGGAAGCGATTCGAGTTGCTAATGTAAATTAAGGTATATTAATGGATGCACCGATAGAATTTTCGACTACACTGTACTATGGGATACGGCCTACCATCAGATCTCATTCATTTTGTCGAGTTAAAATTAAATTTGCTATAACAGAATTTATAAATACATTAAAAATAAATATCAATACTTACTTTTACAGGTAGGTGTAGACACTTGAACATATTCGCAAAACGACTGCAAATTATTGTTGAATGTGTACATTTATACGCAAAACTTATTCATAACGTTATCAGGTAGTCTCCAAGATTAAAGCAGTAATAATGAGCAATAGCAACAATAATAGCGATACGTTTGAAGTGGTTAATCTCTCGAT
>NC_051124.1:1990910-2136902 GCF_014839805.1 Manduca sexta
CAGGAAGGCAAGTAAGTTGTCTTGTGGTGTTCTCTACCGATTGTGTATTTATTTTTTACTTACAGTGGCGTAGCGGGGATTAATATAGACATGTGCGAAGTCGCATCAGCGAGGCCCCTTTTCTTTCGTTCTCAAGATTTACCCAATAAATTTAACTTACCAAACATGTTTTGACTTGACATACCTATTTAAAAAGCATATAGATTTGAAAAATCACACTTACCAGAGGCCCCGTGTGACCCTTTTTAAGTGCGTGGCCGTGGGCAAGGACCCACTTTGGCTACGTCTAGCTACGTCACTGCTTACTTGCTAATTATTATTGTACGGTTCCTATCATATACAAGGAGTGCTAAATATATTGCAGATTGTGTCACCTTCATGCAGTTAAGTTATAGCACATAATAATGTGGGAGGATTTAAAGCTGGTGTGTGAAACACATTCACAATGTGCGTGTGTGAAGTCTT
Source organism: Manduca sexta (assembly GCF_014839805.1). Lineage (NCBI taxonomy): Eukaryota > Metazoa > Arthropoda > Insecta > Lepidoptera > Sphingidae > Manduca > Manduca sexta. Next base: position 1,991,376 of record NC_051124.1, read on the forward strand.
TGTGAATAAACATACATCAATCGTCATGACAAAGCAATGCACGCATCAACAAACTCAAAAAATATAGCGTGATTGTGCGAGAATGCACGGCGACTAGCGAGGTTCTCAAATCGTGTGACAGTTTTTTTTCTCTATGCCTAAGCGACGGCGTGAAATAGTGATACTATTGGTGAATGTTTTTTAGTGCATCGTTTACCTCTCTTACACCTTTACGGTGGATACGTACGCAAAATCGGTTCGAAGTCTTTCTCTTTTTAACAACTACACATCTCTAAGATATCATTATTTGGATTAAATTTAAATTTCGAATAAAGATTTAAAATGAATACTTCAAATGATTAAGGTCAATTCCCAATATTTAGGTCAGATATAAACAGCTTCATTCGTAAAGTCCATATCAAAAGCAATAAAAACACACTTTCTAAGCACTTTAATATTAAAGTACCATTCAGATGTTCTCAGTAGCGTCGAATGCTTTCGATTCAATTTTCTGATAATCATTAGAAAGTACAAATATTTATAGACGTTATATTTTGCTAGTTAACGAAAATATTAGTTTTCGTATTGGGATTCTGAGTGCGTGAGACATAGAAAAGTTTTAGATTTTTTTTGAATTTAATATTAATATTTTCTGATGTAGGAAACGAGTGTACCTTCTGGGGTGTTGTTTTTTACCTAATTCAAAGATTAAGCAGAAAATTGATTTACAAGATTTTTTCCGTTGTGATTCGTGAAGCGAATTATTCTATTTCTTCCCTTATAAGTAGGCGTATTTTATTTGATACAGCATTCAATTACAAAATATATTATCATTAGCAAGTAAGAACAATATAACATTTTTGCAAAACAAACACATTACACGTTTGAAACATACAAAATGAAACTATTTACAATTATATACAAAATATACACCTTAATTTATTTATAAATAATCCAACTCGTTATTTACAATGTCTCGATCATTCTTACCTTGTAAATCATAGTATCCCTTTGACAAATAGTGAAGTAAAACCGAGGGCATATCGTCGTATCCCTCAGGCTTGTACTTAAGTCCACTCTTACCAGCCCCTATGGATACGTCAGAGCAGGCCCCGAACTGCTCCTGATTCCCGCACCCCAACCCCCCAGTACCATTGGGACAGATACCCCAATTATTCCCGGCTGTATACCTCCACTGCAGAACACAGTGGTCGCACACCAGACCTGATGGTAACCGATAGTTGACGTCGTATTTCACACTGCCCCGTGTAGGATAGTATTTCGTGCCCCCTTCTTCTAATTCTAGGGGGTATTCGTCAAAGCACTCTTGATCGTTCCTGTGGGGATCGGGGCACAGTTTGAACTCCCAGAATCCTTTGTGGGAGGTGGTGAGGTGGACTGTGACGGTAAAGACGGATGAAGGAAGGTAATGCGCGACTATGATGCCTTCTCCGTAGGTGCCGCCGAGTTCGTGGGCGCGCGGAGGCTTGGCATCGTACCTGTCGCCACAAATGCCGCATCTGAAATATAAAATACATTGTAGTCTATCATTCTCTGGCATGTGTTCGAAAAATAACGAATAATCTTGGCCCGCGACATATTAACTTTTACTGGAATTCTTTTATATGTAAATAATTTAACTGATGGAGCAGTGATGTGTAAAAGCCGGCAATCATCTTGAGCATACTACCGCGTACTGGGAGATTTTATTGTACGTAAATGTGTCTTACTTCACCTACTACGAGAGAGTTTACTCAAGATGTTTGTCGACTGTAATGAGGATTGTCATTCATCCCGATATATCGGGATTTTTACAATTATTTAACTTTCCGTCTCGCCGATTAAAAACTACGGAATGTAAAATGAATTATTTCAATAAAAACACAATATTCAATGATGTTATCAAAACAAGCAATACGATAATTGTTTAATTATACTATAAAAAATGGATTTTCCATAGACGATGAACGCTATCCGGCACTGGCACTGCGGTTCACCAAAAGACTAATGTATCTTGATTTGTTATTACGTTTCATGGTGTCAGATTGCCAGCAGGTCTAAGCGTTCTCTATTTCATTTAAGGTTTGCAACCAACGAATGCTCTGACATCCTGGTTCATGTAGAGTGATCTCATACAATCCAATCACTGACGTTTATTCGTTTTAATCGATATAATATGTACTAGGTAGAATAAACGTCAATTTTCGTTTTGATAAGCAAAATAAACAAGATATTGCTATCTATTCAAATAATTAACTTACGTTATTGTTTTGAACATACGATTTTACGGATATTTCTAGATACATAAATAATTATTGACTAGTTTTTGCTTGCGGCTTTGACTAAGTGAAATGTTTTTTTAAAAAATATATAATATTATTCTTGAACAATATTTGATTCGCGAAAAACTTTTCTCTACAAACAAACTCTACCCCATTTCCGACTAGATATGAATTTAATCGTGTTCAGTTCATTTCAAGATAGTTGTGGGTCAAAGTATGCAAACAAAGAACGTGCCACTGACCTCTCTATCTGGGAATATTTTTTCGGATTACAAAGCTGCATGAATATTATTTCGTACGTGACTATTTCTGTAGACAAGAGGTACCGAGAACTACTTTAGATGGTTATCGGTGATCATAGAAAGCCGACGTACAGCGAAAGGTTACATATTTTGACAGACATTTCGACCTCCTCCGTAGATAGAGAATTTCATTGTATACAATACAATCCAAAACACTTACAAAGCAACAAAAAATATAGTAGATCTTTCAACAAAGAATACAAGTTCTTATTAATGTCTACATTAATTCCTGTTACAATCATTTGAGAACCATCAACATCAGATCGCTGGGTCCAGTTTTAATTGATTAATAAGAAATAATCAGGTCAAAACCTGGTCGGCTTTGCATTTATTGTTACGGTCATTCTAACCTTAGACATTGGGGTAGTGTGGGAGACTTTGGAATTATCGATAATGGTTGATCAAGAATGTTTTTGTGCGTTAAATATTGCCATTATAATATTTGAATTACTACGGCATTATGAAAAGGCAAAGATTCTAGAAACTATTCTAGGCATTCGTTATTTAGCAGAAAGTAAAATTCACGAAGTTAAAGGCAAGACGCAATATTTGCAATTTTGATCGCTGTGGAAATACGGAAACAGACTGGCCAAATGTTTGTTTATTAACCTATTAATCCTCATGATCGCTTTATGCCTCCGGATATCAGAGACTGAGGTTTGTTGGCTATTCTAGGCCCTGTCAGTGTGATACTCAATAACATACTTAAATAATATTATATGAGCCCTTTATTATACACTGTCCTATTGTTGGGCATAGACCTTCTCTACAATTGAGAGGTATTTCGCGTGGTAGCCACGCTGGCCTAGTGCAGATAGACAGACTTCATATACACTCGAAATTGTTATAGAAAACTTTCTCACGTATGCAGGTTTGTTAAGGATGTTTTCCTTCACCATTAAAGCTAGCTATAATGCGTACCCTAGGGTTTTTAACCAACGGACATTCGTCTAAGAAGTCTGTTCCACTTCCTAGGCTGTTTTACCACTGTGTGATACTTACTTGCCCTTATTGTAACTCCATTGGTGCCACATGCCTCCGCAATTGACGCCATCGTCATCGTAGTCTGGCTTGGTGGGGAACCCTGCTCGCCAGGCGGAGGCCCTGGACGTTGGCTGAATCACTCGCCCATGACCTGCCACCAGCACCAGCATGGAAGCAATGGTTAGGAATAAACGCCACATCTGAAAATTTGGAGTTACTAGTGAAGTCACATGGTGTATATAATTGAGTTATAGGAGTCTTAGAGACGGGGGTAGGTAGTTAGTCTAGTGTGTCGTTTCTAATCAAAACAACATTATTCGAAGTGGAACACGACACGTCAAGTAGCAAACCCATTTTTTTTGTGGGAGTTTAGTTTTTCATTCTCTTTCTTCTTTCTATACTATTATGTAAAGCTAAATAGTTTGTTTGTTTGAACGCGCTAATTTCAGAAACTACCGGACGGATTTTGATGAAATTTGATATGGAGATAGTTTGAGACCACGGAAAGGGCTATTATCCCGAAAAACTCTTTCACGCGTGCAAAGCTGCGAGCAAAAGCTAGTTTTGTATAATTGTTATACATGTCTAACTAACGACCGTCATACACAATATGGTTAGAAAACATTATAAGCTATGGTTGGTTCCTATCCCTTTATTTATTTTATTGCTAATTCACGTGGTGTACATCCACCTAGACAGACCGCTAAAATCTAGCAACCAGCGACGGATGTAACATATCTTATTAAAAATAACACTCGGACTACACTGTACTTATACAAAAACAGTTTTAGTTTAGTATCTACTACAAAAAACGTCTATTGAAATTTTCACTGCATTATAAGACTCAAATAGCATTGACGTCCGCTTGGTATCCGTCTTGTCTAGTCGTAGGTTTAGATTTCACGCTTGGAAGAATACTAATAGGTCATCCCGGTTATTGCTAAATGCTGGCAATCAAGAGGTAGGCAGGAAGAGTGTTTATTCCGGTTGTGGTCCAATTACTAAGCAATGTATCAAGAAGATATCTAGCTACTTCATTTTTTTTGTTTTACTAGCACGGCGTAGTGTCCCGACTGCACTTGGTGGGGGAGTGGTGTTCAATAGAATGTCGACTGAGGAAAGATTACCCCTGGGCAGTTGACACAATTATGCCGGCCTGTTGGAACCGGATATACACAGACTGATCCCGAAACGCGACACACTTGAGCTACGATGGCGAGTTTTAAACTTTGTACGATAATCGCTGTCCGGGCGGATGTAAAATATATCCTACTAGCGATTAATACCGGATTGGACAGCTACTACTATGTACACGAATTAAACCGTACACAAAAAACAGATTGGGCTATGGTTTTAAGTTCTTAAGCACAAAATGATAAGTCGTGACTTATATTACAAATTCAAAGAATATTAAATATCACATATGACTTACATTACAGGAGGAGGACGAGTCAATTATGTTACAATATTTGAGTATATATAAATATACCCATTATCAATTTTGGATATTAGTTTTTAGTTATTTGAATTGGAGATAATAATCATGGCACTAAAGGCCTCTTTACTTGATTTAATTTGGGTGCGCACATCAGTGATAACACGCTATTTAAAAAATACAGTAATGTTAATTCAGATCGTTTTTGAAACATTTTGGTCCGCCTTTACGCAAAGAGTATCAAGGCGGACTTAATACCGAAGGCTTTCTCTACCAGTCAACCTTTAGGTGGTGCAGAGACTAAAAAAAGTAGGTAGGTAGGTAATTATGATATATTAAAGAATACTCAGCCATAACTCGTGCTATGTAAATGCATGGAACGAATACTCATTGTCGTTTGCGCGGGGAAGGTTTTCAAATACCCTACTTAATAGTAGTATTTGTGAATGTGTTCTTTATTCTAACTTTTATTAAATAAGTTGTATTTTAACCCAGTAATTGCTACGCAACGATATACATGGAAATAAGCAAGAAATAAATATATATAAAATTATATACCGCCGCAGGCCCTTCGCGCTCTGACAAAACATTTAACAAAACTAGTTATCAGTGACAATGAGCTTAATCTTAACACAAATCTCAAAATCCATTTAACGTTTACTTATCTAGTATCATCACTGTCATTACCTAGTCCTAGTTTATAAATAAATAAGGACATATGATTTTAAATTTGACTCAAAGCGATGTATTAAAATGAGATACAGGTGGACCAAGATGTCGGCTATCTGTCCCCCCTTGGTCCAATACAACTACCTACTACAATATGTGCATGTGTTAATTTATTTGGATTATACAGTATATACACAGTCGCGCTTTTCATCACCGAAGGGGTAGGCAGGGCCAAAACTGGTGTACCTTATCGCCATGCGTATCCCGTCCCGGGCTGTGATAAGGGTCTATGTACACAAATTCCTGGTTCTGTGCCGATACTAAAGAGAAAAATTAAATATCTGTTTGGATTACCTACTTGAAATTTTTGCTTTGCTACACTTGAGATCAAAATTTGAGATTTTGTGCCCTTTGAAAGCTGGCTATATAACATTACGGAGACCGAGAGAATACTTCCGATAACACCTGAAAAGGGAAAACGGCGTGGTACTATGTACCCGCGATTTTTAGCCATTATTATGAGGTGTTTAAGGTTTATGAGCAGAGATATCTTTTTTATACCTATATGAGCATGGCGATGTGATCTTACTGCACCTGATGGTAAGTGGAGTGGAGTCCAATAGAATGTCGACTGACGAGAGACGATTACCCCTGGACAGTCGACACAATTATGCCGGCCTGACGACCAGATATACACAGGCTGATCCCGGAACGCGACACATTAACGTCAGCCACTATGGCGGGTTTTAACACCATGTGTATGGTGGTCGCTATCCGAGCGGGTAAAAAATATATCCTACCGCCAGCAAAATTTACTTTCCCATAATTTATTAGTAATGTTTGTTAGCCAACTAAATCTATATTTGGGGCTAAATGGCACGTATACAAAACTATATTTTTTGGCACGGAAGTATCCATCGACAATTTTTTCTTTCCAGTCGGATTGATTTTGTAGTCTTTGATACCTACAAAAAATTTGCGTGTAAATTAATGTAGTGTGAATTCACACATTGAGATGAGAATGAATATCGTTAATAAAAATATCTCACTTGAAGGAATCGATGCATAAAAGGGAAGTTGGAGCGGAATACCTTGAATGCAACGTCTCTATGTGTGTTTTAATAACATAATTATTAGATAATCTAAAATAAATTAAAAGTAATTCAAAGAACTATCTAATAACTACAATCACAATGATTGTAGTTATTAGATAGTTCTTTGAATTCAGCAATTTCGATTAAGAAAAGACAAAAGATATCCTTAGTGTTCCGATCTCTATCTACCTTTTAAAATTCTTAAGAGAGAGAATTCAGTAATACCTACCTAATTATGAATTATACTCTATAAATAATATATTTCTAAGTACCAATAAGTTGTTTTTTATAACTTTTTTTTTACATAGCAGATGATAATGTTGGGTATCTCACTGTTTCATTATCGCTACGAACTCTGAAGGAAGTTAATGTGCTAAAACAGTTGTCGGACAAAAATGCTCTATAATTGCATTATATAATAAAAATAAAAGCGTAATAAGTTAGCAAGAAAAAGTACTTACTGTAAAGAATAAATTTTAAACTATCAATTAACTGTGAAGTCCGTGAACAATTTCATTTGAATTCTCTATTCGATACACAATTTATTACGAAAACTCATCACTCAACAATCGAAATCACATTCGAAGAAAAAAAACAAATTAATTTAAAATTCGAACCACTAAAAAAGTTTATTTAACAATAGTCAGGGCTGTATATTTTATTTCCCACGACTAAATTAATTCAAAAAATAAAAAGGTATTTGCGATCACTGTCCACGCGCCCTGGACGCCACAATCGTACTGGACAATTATGTTGAATTTTTTACGCTCTTTCGAACTTATTAATTCGATTTGCTTTTTACCACTTTTTACTTTCACCTAAAACCACTTCGATCACCGTAACGTAATGCCTCACGTAGTCATCCTTAATTATTATAAAAAGTCGGAACAAGTAGACCGGAATTGTATTGTGTTCTTCGATTACTCTTAGTGGGCCAAGATTGGGGTTTAAAGCTTATAATCAAAACAATAAATAATTGAAAGATTTTCCAGTTGATTAGCCGTCAGTTAGAATAAAAAATTTAGGCATGTTAAGTGTATGAAATTAGCGGTAAATATATTTAATGTTATTTATATTCCTTGGTTAATATTTTACGCAAAAATAAATTAAAAAAATCGCGTTCTTTCTAGTGACTACTTTGATCAAATATAAATTAAGATTAATTAGTTATTAGAAGATATTTTTTTTGTTAAAGATCTCTTGCAAAAAAAGCAATGGCGTCTTACCCTGTTCAATAGTGGCACTGCAAACCTAACGGCAAAATTCAATTATTTATAGGTATTTGTTTAGAATACCGCCAGTTCAAAGTAACCCAAATCCAAATGCTTTTATTTCGAGAAAATTGCGAGGAGTCACCGTTTGATTCATCATTGGGTAACAATTTACCATTGTGTTCTGGTTTAGTTCAAGAAACAGGATGCCTACCAAAATACATTATGGTTTTAAACTTATTTCTTGGCAGTGGTGAATGGTCAAATTTTCCGAAAGGGAGCCCGACACAAAATATAGATATTAACATGCTTGGATGCAGTATGCCAATCATTCTAATGCTAATAAGATTCTACATAAAGGGAAGCCGACAGGAATCAAGTTATATGGACCCTTCGACACTATTTCTTGATCTAGCTTCGTAACTGATAAATAGACTATTAGCTATAAACGACTAGATGTGGAAGAGAGATCGTTCAACACTTACAGTATTTGTATTTTTCTCTTACTTGTTTGGGAGTAGCTTTTTTTTTTTTTTTTTTTTATTCTTTTTTTTTTAAGGACTTTGAGTCGCTTAGCGCCTATGTCAGTCCTATTGTTCAAAATTGTATTACTACCGATCCAACTGTTGTTGAAATAATTATTCTAAAATATTAGTAATCCTGGAATATAAGCATTTGGCAGCATTACACATTGGATCAGCCAGTATACATTGGAGTACTCCTGTGTCTAGAGGATTTATTAGGAATTCATCTGCCATATATGCTCTCATATGCTCAGTTCGAACGCACTCAGTAAGAAGGTGATAAACATCTTCTGGGACTCCACAAGTTGAACAGTTGGGCGAGTCCGTGTGTCTCATTAGGTGTTTGAATTTATTAAGAGGCATGTGTCCAGACCTAAGTCTGTGTGCTATTACTACATATTCTCTCTTCATACTACTGATTGCGCACAGAGGTGTTCGAGGAGGTTCTGGTTGCAATATTTTATACCAAATTCCTTTGTGACAAAACTTATTATCATTGTATATTTTCCATTTCTCAAATATTTTGTATTTATATTTATTTAGAATTTCCGTGTTTTCTGGCCATATGTACGTTTGGGAGCCATTAAGTAATGAATCTTTTGCTAGACTATCAGCAACTTCATTTCCTCGAATGCCAATGTGCGATGGAATCCACTGCAACCTCAGGTCAATACCATTTTTCTGTAAAGATAATATTTTTTTTAATATGGCATATGCTATCGAAGCTCCTCTCACCAAAGAGGTGCATCGAGCGATATGCTGTAATGCACTTCGACTATCTGTTAGTATGACGACGTCCTTATTATCTGAAGTAGTAGCATATGATATTGCTTCTGAGATCGCAAAAAGTTCCACCGACATTATATTATTACAAGGAGATACAATTTTAAATAACTCTTTCACGTTACGACTAGGATCGTAAAAAGCCGCACCAGCACGATTACCCGTTTTAGAACCATCGGTAAATATTTTATGGAAATTTTGATAATCTGTATTAAGCATTTTAATAACGTTAAATTTTAGTGTTCCACTATTGCATTTATTTTTAGATACCTTTATACCATCTATGTCCGTTTTAATGAAATCTGTCTTAACATTAGTCATCCACGTATTTAATTTAAACATATTGAGAGGTTCACTTTTATTAAATTTTTCTGTTTTTATTTCTTCTAAAATGGATACGAGCAAAGGTTTCTTTTTTTTTCTCCAATACCTCGCTGCACAGTCTGAAGAAATTTTTTGTAAAATAGAAATGGTTATATTATTAGCAAATGATTGGGCCTTTAACAAATATTTTGTAGCAAGATACTGACGCCGAAGATGGAGAGGGTGTATACACAGTTCGTATTCCATAACGTGTATAGGTGTGGTTCTAATGAAACCACCTATAGTGCGTAGTGCCACATTTTGTATTTTTACTAATTTTTCTAGATGGGTATTTGCTGCTGTGTCATAAATAAAGCTACCAAAATCTAGTCTGCTCCGTACCAAGGCTATGTATAGTCGTCTAAGATGTTTAGGGTGCAGTCCCCAAGATGTACCTGCTAGTACTTTAAGGATGTTCACTATTTTCGTTGTCTTTATCTTGGTTTCTTCAATATGTTTACTCCATAGTAAAGATTTATCTAGCCACATGCCTAGATATTTAATATTTTCTACTGCTTTTATTTGTATACTATTAATTGTTAAACTAAATTGACTACGTGTTTTTCCTCTACCAAACAGACAACACTGTGTTTTACTTGGAGATACTTCTAAACCCAGTTGTTCTAAACTATATACCACTAAATTCAAACAATTTTGAATACATGCTACACTAGTATCTACTTTAAAGTTTTGTGTATAGAAAGTGAAGTCATCCGCATATTGCAATGTATTAACATTTTGAAACCCCAATCCTATCTTATAAGTAGCTAAATTAAATAAAAGAGGTGAGAGAGGATCTCCCTGAGCTAAACCTCTCCCAGTCCACCTAGATATTTCTTGATTATCTATACCATCCTTAATAAATAAACGTCTACGAATTAAGAAAGACCATAAATATTTGCAAATTTGTGTGCCTATATTTAAATTATCTAATGTTGTCACTAATTTTTCTATTAATACATTATTGTAGGCATTATGAATATCCAAAAAGACTACTAAAGTAGAAATATTCCTTGAGAAGCCTAGTTGGATGTAAGATGTCAAACGTACTAAACAGTCTACACACGATTGACCTTTCCTAAAACCACTCGTGGTAGGGGCAAAAATTTTGTTGGTTTCTACAAACCATTCTATACGGTTACACAACATAAGATGAAAGATTTTACATATGCAGCTTATTAAGGAAATGGGTCGGAATTCAGTATTATTGCTTGGCTTTGGTATAGGGACTACTTCAATGTTACGCCACTGTTCTGGTACTAAAGAGTGTTTAAAAATCATGTTAAAAATTTTTAGTAAATATAATTTTGACTCGAATGGTAAATAGTATATCATTGAGTAACTAATTTGATCATCTCCAGGTGTTGTGTCTTTATTCTTAAGGCAATTAATTAATTCTTGAATAGAAAATTCGTTTTCTAAGTCGATATTTTTAGACCTAAGTAACGGTTCTGGCGGTTGAGTGGTATCTGGCGCAAGATTGCGTAAGAGTTCCTCTTTCTTTTTTTTGGGAGCCACGCTATATTCCGATTTCACGCCTTTTAACCAGCGCATACGCCGCCAAACTTCTGATGTGTTTACCGTTTCATCGATGCTACTGCAAAATAATTGCCAACTTTTTATTTTTGCCCGCCTATGAACCCGCTGAGCGTTTGCTATTTTTTCTTGTAATATTGTGAAATTATCTGGTGTAGGATTCCGCCTAAAATTTTTAAGCGCTAGGCGACGTTCAGCAATTGCGACGGATAACGTTGGAGTCCAATATGGTTTGGGTCGAAAATTATTTGTGAGAGAATTGCAATTTTTAATCATTGGTATGCTTATATTAGCCGCACGATTAATTTCATTTGTAAATGAATTATAATTATATTGGATATTATTCGCGTCAATTATGATTGTATTGTCAAATTTATTTTTTAATGTTTCTTGATATAGATGCCAATTAGCTAATTTATAATTTCTACGAAGTATCTTTCTTGCACTGTTCATATATACCATAGAATATTTTATAATAAGGTGGTCACTACCCAAACATTCCCTTGTAACTTTCCAATTCCAATAAACAGTCAGATCGGAAGTAACAAAAGTAATGTCTGGTGTAGATGCCTGTAAAAGGCCATTAACTAATTTAATTCTGGTGCTGTCTCCATTATTAAGTGACATAAAATTGAATTCTAAAGATGCATCAAGAATTTGCAATCCTCTTTGATTCGTTTTGCATGACCAGTTTGTGTGATGGGCATTAAAATCGCCGGCTACTATAGATTTTACGGTAAATTTAGAAAATATACACTCCCAGTCGTATCGTGTAGTTCTAACTGATGGAGGACAATAGACAGATACAACATATTCCAAATTTTTACAATTACCTATCTTAATACATATAATTTCGATTCCTGGATTGTTTATATTTATAGGGTATAAGTGAGCCTTGATCGACCGATGTGCGACTATAGCAACTCCCCCATATGAATCGAATCTATCCTTCCTAAAAATATTGTAGTTCTTAAGTCTGACCTCAGTATCTGAATTTAGCCATGTTTCATTTATTATACCGATACTTATTTTCTCCTGATACAAATACAACTCAAATTCGTACTTTTTTGGCATCAAGCTCTGTGAATTCCATTGAGCAATATTTAAAACTTGCTCACAAGAAATCTCAGCGCTCGATGCTCCTGTAATGTTTAAATGGTAATTATTGCTATCCATTAACAAAAACGTGCATAAATTTGTTTAAAATGTCTCCATGGCTTACGAACTCAACGAGATATGATATTATTTCTTCAAAAATTATTTTTAATACTTGATGCACTTTTTCTTCCAAACTTTGATCTGACATTATAATTTCTTTGGATTTCCGTAATATGCTGCAAAGCGTGTTTTTTCTCTTTTTATTACTTTCATCCACTTGGATTTTTCTACTATGTTCTGGTTGATTTTTATGAACATCTTCGTCTCGAACCTGATTATTAATGTTCTTCTTTTTCTTCTTTTTACGTTTACTTTTTTCTGGTTGTTCTGTTGGTAGCAAATGATTACTTTCCTCCTCTTTAGATTCGTCATCGCTAACTTCATCAAATTCTATATCTTCTCGGTTTTTTGAATCTTCTATTTGGCTACTTCTTATATTTGTTTGATTATAAGTTATCTGCGATTTTATAGTTTCGTTGCGTATATCAAATTTGTCATATTGTTTTTTTGTAATATTTATTATGTTTTGACCTTGATATTTCTCTTCTATATATTTAAATAGGGCTACTTTATATGTGCAATTATTTCGACACATAATCGAGCGGATTTCTTTCTCTTTAAGGAAAATAGGACATTTCTTATTGAAGGTAATATGGTCACCCCTGCAGTTTATGCATCGATAATTAGTTGTCTCACAGTTCTCATGTTCTCCACCACATTTAGGACAATATCTTCTCTTGGTTGGACAAACTCGAGCTAAATGGCCGTATTTCCAACATTTTGAGCACTGAGTCACCGGGAACGTATAAGGTTCCACTTTAAATCTGCAATCGTAGCCATAAACGTATTGTGGTATTTTAGGGCCCTTAAAACTGAAACGCACAGATTCACTGTCAACCCATTCACCTGTTTCTGACATTCGTTTTAATCTCTTCGCCGATAAAATTGGTTGATCACATTTAAATGAATTAAGTAGCTCATCCTCCTTTACTTCTAATTCCAAATATTTCACTACTCCATATGATGTCCCTACTTCACTTGTTGAGTGACAACGAAAACCTTGTTCCATAATTTTTTTATTTTTGACTAGTATTTCTGCATCTTGTTTTTTTTCAAACGTAATTAACACTCTGTAGGGATTTTTATATTTAATTCGAGTTATATTTTGTATATTTTCTGATTTCAGCATTTTTGCTAACCCTATTTGTTTTGGTATTAATTGATGAGATGTTAAGCATACTTCATATTGTTCATTCTCATTCATATTAATGTTGGTCTTCTTAATATTATTCGGTCTTGTCTTTCTTTGTACCAACGTAAACCCATTAGAATCATATTCGCCACTATTAGTACGAAACCGTTTCGTAGGTCGTTGAGTACTGCCAAGTATCCCCGAGTTCGGTGTCTCCGGTCTATCAATCAATTCATCACCTCTTAAAAATAGTTGGTCACACTCTTCATGTATATCTTCCTCACTCATAGCGCCGCTTCCAATAGACGAAGGTCCGTGATGGACCTCGTCCATAGTTAAATATCGAACGAACTACTTATATCGACTTAATTGACGCGCCACCGATAATTAAATGAGTACAATACGTGCGTCCGCCATGCAGCGCCACGCGCGACTGGGAGTAGCTTCTGTCGTCATGTTAACGGCCATAATTTAAATCAAGTTTTACCATTAAAACATTTATAGATCTCAACTCTATTACGTACAAGTTTTGTTTTGTTACTATATGTCCGAAATTAAGAAAGACTTTCGGATCTCGGACATCTCTAAATTCTTGTTTGCCGATTTTATCGGAGACATCCTAACTTACACAGACGGCAAATTGAAGTAGAATAAATGAATGATGATGTAAGAAATTATCACCCATCGATTCCTAAGAAATAGAGACGCGACTGTAGCTCTTATACGTCACTGAGCAAATATAAGAACATCTATTAAAAGATAAAGGGGAATCAGGTCTAAATTTTATTTCTCATCTACTTACATATGTTATACAACGAATTAAAACTAGAACCTTACTTATTGTTGACAGTTCAAGAACATTGCCACTAGACTAATGCAGAAAAAATAATTATGATAGATGTCTTGGCTAAGCCCGTATCATAAATAAACAAACAATGCCACGCATGGCGCAACGAACACAACTAAAGGTTCAATGATAACCCACATTTCTGATGCAAAAATTGCAAACAATATTGCTTGTAATGCTAAAACAATAATAAATATATAAGATAGACAGGCCGTTGTCATAATTTTTTAATGGCAGACATTTGTGGTGAAGGAAAACATGTGGAAACCTGCATACTTGTGAAGTTCTCTATAGGAATTTTGAGGGTGTGTGAAGTCTATCGATCCGTGCCAGCGTGATGGACAAAAGCCTAATCCTTCTTAATAGTAGGAGGTTCCGTGGCCAGCAGTGGGACAGTATATAATACAGGGTTCATAATATTACTTATAATAAAGTACTACATGTGGTAGACTACGATATAGACATATAACGTAAATTGACCGGCTCTAAATATTTACATTTATATATTTTTCAAATAAAACCTCAAACGGGATACCTTTACTATTTTCACCTGGGGCCGTAGCCAAGTAGCTTTCTACAAGTGTTAATGCTAACTTTTTGTATGATAATGACATCTGCGAGCGGAATACTTATATAGGATGTTCATTCGCATACATTTGGTATTCTATTTTTTTAATTTTTTACCTGATTACGTTTGTTAGCCTGATAAGGTTTGGTTTATACAAAACACAATGGACTTATGGGCTAGCGCACCATGCTTAGGGTAATCCACTAACGGGTTGCGATCTCAGCTCAAGGCGGTCACTGGTCACGGAGAGAATGACACATCAATGATTAGGGATAGTTTTCTTTTAGCTTTAACGATTGTAACACATCTTGGTCACAGACCTTGTTACTTTATAGAGACTTATTTACTTACTAGCTGACCCGGCAGACGTTGTCCCGTCTTAAGTATGAATTTGCAGCGAGCATTCTGTCAATCGCTGACAGTTATTTCAAACAATTGACAGTTATATAAAATTAATATTTTCGTTAAGTTTTCTTAAATTTTCTAATTTAGCGCAATTTTATTAGAACCTTCTCCTGACAATAACAAACACAACAAAAAAAAAATAGTGCAATAAGTCCAGCCGTTCACGCGTGATGGCTTGACCAAGGGAAATAGGGATTCATTTTGATATATATATATATATATATATATATATATATATATATATATTATAGATTATTATAGAGAGAGAGGAATACACTCTCAACTTTCCTACAAGTCCCTGCAGTCGCTTAGCTGGGGAGTCAAGTATCCCATTCTCAAGTTTCCTACGGTGCTGACTGCGAGGTCCTCAAAAAAAAGCACTAGATCCAAGGGCCAACCACAATAACGGACTAAAATGGGGAGTGGTGCATTAAGCGATACGTTGGCGTGATCCACATTTCTGTGTATCAAGCATCCTTCCTATTCCCCTATATATCGGTCTCACTCACTTGTTATTGGTGATGTAAAACCGCGAGCGGTGCCGTTCGAATGGCGAGATCGTAGCTTATCCTTTAAGTAATTAAATGCTGCTCCAGGATAAAGAATACTTAGTAAATAAACTATTTAAAATATATGAGATCTGATCCTCGTAGAACAAACAATAAATGATTAAATATTTATGGAAATAGTGGAGATATTCAAACTACTTACAGCATTCATAAATGCATCGCAAATAAAGTTACCAAGGTTGCACTCGGCGCATCTGCATTGAGCCAACATGTGCACCAACGAAGTGCCTATTTCAACCCGTGCTTGCTCTTCGATGATGGGTAGGTAAACTTTAATTCTTTCCAGAATATCAGGTGCTGGAAAATAATTGTATTGAGTTGGCATAGAATTTGTAGAATAATATACATACGAAAGCATATCAGAGTCTTTTACTTAGAATTTGGAAGATCAGAATTTAGGCCCGAACGGTGACAAGCTCGTCCCGGCTTAGAAATAATTTTAGGAAAGTGTGATTGCATTAGTTGGTTATATGTATCTACTATATCCCATAGAATATGATGAATAAGATAAAATTAGCATAAAACGCTGTTAAGGTTTTGCGCATAACTTGTTAACCATCTTTTTACCTTGTTCAATTTCGTTTCCTATGAAATGTGGATGTCCATCCCAACTAATGAGGTTCCCTTCATCGTCAAAGAATAGTTTGATTTCACCCAAGAATTGCGTGTGAGCGGCAGCTTGAACGATTAGTACCTGAAGCGAAAAACAGAGATTAATTATTATGCCTAATTTACGTGTTCCTTAATTTACACATAAATGGAATTTACTGATTGGCTCGGTGAAGTAGTTGTATTACGTTACGACTGGCCGAAGTCTCGGCTTCCATCCCCGGGTCGGGCAGTGATATTGGGATTTTCTACACAGTATCTAAAAGTTTAAAAACGACCTGAAATTTTGAATTTTTTCGAGTACTTTTGAGGCTGACCGTACGACGTACGTATACGTAATATATTTATTACTAGCTTTTGCTCGCGGCTCCGCCCGCGTTATAAAGTTTTTCGGGCTCAAGTTTACCGTTATAAAAGTCACGCTTATATTTTCCCGGGAGCCTATATTCTTCCCTGGGTCTCAAACTGTCTCCATACCCAATTTCATCTGAATACGTTGGGTAGTTTTTGAGTTTAACACGTTCAGGCAGCCAGATGCAGCGGGGGATTTTGTTTTATAATATATTATTATAGAACTTTTTAAAAGGAACAATCCCGTCATACTCATTCATCATTGTTGTATAACTTTGACCGTTTACGCAGCGAACGCAACGGAAGTTCTCATAACTAATAAATTTTCCCCGTTTTTGTAACATGTTTCATTACTGCTCTGCTCCTATTGGGTATAGCGTGATGATATATAGCCTATAGCACTCCACGAACAAAGGGCTATCCAACACAAAAAGATTTTTTCAGATTGACCCGGTAGTTCCTGAGATTAGCGCGTTCAAACAAACAAACAAACAAACTCTTCAGCTTTATATAATAGTATAGATTTCATGTATAACTTTGGTGTTTCTATACCGATTTCTATGATTATTTTTTATGGAATATTTAATAATGTTAACTTTTTTAATTAGGGATGACTGAGAGTGTTATAAACGTCAGATTCAAATATAATGAGAAAGCTTCGAACTGCTAAGCTATCGGGAGTTACACGTGTTATTGTGAGTCAACCATAAAAGATAGACACATGCTGTCGTGGGATATTTTTTACATAATTTTAAGGAGAACATTTCCGTCATACATGATTTCTGTGTAGCTTTAACCATTAAGGTTGCACACGCGACGGAAGCTTAAAAAATGGAGTAACTTCTCCCGTTTTCCCAACATTTCCCTTCACTGCTCTGCTCCTATTAATTGTAGCGTGATGAAAAATATACTATAACCAGCACAGGAGTATGACAAATAATTGTACCAAGTTTCGTTAAAATCCGTCGAGTAGTTTTGGTTTCTATAACGGTTATACAGACAGACAGACAGACAGACAGACAGACAGACAGACAGACAAAAATTTTACTAATTGCATTTTTGGCATCAGTATCGATCCCTAATCACCCCCTGATAGTTATTTTGGAAATATATTTCATGTACAGAATTGACCTCTCTACAGATTTATTATAAGTATAGATAAATTCAATCAATCAACTATATCTTTTTAGCGGCGATAGCCTAGTTGGCTGTGCAACGGACTGCCGAGACGAATGTCCGCAGGTTCAAATCCCAAAGGCACACACCTCTGACTTTTCTAAAAATCATGTGTGTATTCTTTGTGAATTTATCGTTCGCTTTAACGGTGAAGGAAAACATCGTGAGGAAACCTGCACATCTGAGAAGTTCTCTATAGGAATTTCGAAGGTGTGTGAAGTCTACCAATCCGCACTAGGCCAGCGTGGTGGACTAAGGCCTAATCCCTCTCAGTAGTAGAGGAGGCCCGTGCTCAGCAGTGGGCAAGTATATAATACAGGGCTGATATTATTATTATTATTATATAACTATATCTTTTTACTATACAGTTACTCGCTTGTGCGTAGTATAGTATTGAAATAACGGATAAGGATAATGGTGCGTATTACGTTTTGCAATATTATTAGTATTCCGTCCTGGTATGATTAGAAAACTCACACACCTTCCCGTTATTGTAATGAGTCAAATATGACTCAATTATGTAACTATTGTTTACTAATTGTAGGTACTTGGAATATTTGAATCAGACCGGATAGCAACCACCGAACACAAGGTGTTAAAACCCGCCATAGTGGCCCTCATGAGTGTGTTGCGTTCCGGGATCAGGCTGTGTATATCCGGTTTCAGCAGGCCGGCGTAATTGTGTCGTTTGCCGAGGGGTAATCTCTCGTCAGTCGACACTTTACTAGATCCCATTTCGGAAAACTAGACGGAATTTCCGTGCTTTCCGGCGGTTTGCCAAGCCTATTGTAATTAAATCTAACAGCGCATGTGATAGGACCGTTTCTTTTAATTTTATCTCTGGTGCCTTATAACTAGCTTATCTAGTTGTAGACATCCCTATCCTTGAGGTTAAAACGCCTCCTTAGTTCATTATTTTGTCTCCTTGCTATGGAGGGAAGTGGACAATTCATATTTCCAACGCCACCCTATCTTTCTATTCGATTCATTTCGTTGCGGGATAAAGACAAATTAGTTCCCTGAGACTCGCCGAACTTCACTGCTCGGTGTCATGAAATGCGTGTCGCTGCTGATCCTGGCTTGCAGGAGTTGTAGTGGTGGGTGTGAGGGCGGGAAAGTCTATAATAGTTCCCACTCTACTTACCATCAGGTGCAGTGTTTTCACTTTGCCATGCAAGTTAAAAAGGACAATTAAATTTCAATCAAATGATTAGTGTTTTATAGTGTCATCATGCAATGAAGAAATTCAGTCGAACACCTGTTAAACCCCTAAGTCTCAGAACAGTTTTTATTTATTTCCTGCTAAGCGGATTTTATAGAAATATTTATTGGTCAGACACTGCGGTTACCATAGGTATAAGTTATATTTATTGAAAGTGAATGTGCGAATTGCGATAAAGCATTACTCACGGGACGTGCGTGGAATTATTTATTTTCAGCATGTTATGGACTTCAATCGCGGAGGTTATTGCCTTTAGTACACGAGGCTAGTAACCCACGCACTGATAGGTGGCATTTATCATTATGTTGTGGAAGGTGGCAGAGGAATGAAGGGGGTAATCATAAAGGGAAATTTGGCCCGGATTTCGTCATTGTTTAGACAAATTTAATTATTTAACTATTATCTGGATTGATTAACTAGCAAGACGTTTAAGTCCCATTTAAATGGTTCTAAAATCTTTGATAGCTTCTTAGATCGTTCCCTACACTAGGTACTTAAGAAGTTGAAAGAGAACAATAATGCTGTCATGCTTCTCGCGCTCTTTGCTTCGCATCGTATGACTTCTGCTATTGAAGAGCTCTTCGTGGGGTTCTACAACTCTTCCAAGTTCAAACAAAGCAGCTGACAAATTCAAAAATTTAAATCGCCTATACACATTCATTTTAATTGTTTTTTTTTTATGCGAAGTAAAGTAAATCCTATTTATATTATTTTTGTGAAAAAAAAATTGTCTTACAAAAATTTATATTTATTGAAGTTTTGATTTTGTTCAGCTATTTATGTTGATGACTGTACCGCCCTAGTTAGCTCGTCAATATCGTACGTTTACATTATTTTTATAGAAGACGGACGCATGTCGGTTGTTAAGGATTAACCTCATTAAATCAATTAAAAAAGCATGTGTTGAGATTTGGCAACACTTCTTTTTTTTCGCAGGAAAAAACGCCTTAATGCTACCACCATTGAGTACCGACTAGAACGGCTATGTTGATTTCACCAGTTTTACGACCCAATATTTGCACTTGGAAGTATAGCATCATCCGAGTGAACATTGGACCGAGTCCCTAACACTATGTACCCTTTACTGACCTACCAACCAAAACTCGCGCTGGTCTTCTTCGGTGCATACGAGACGGCCCCGGGGTATCTTGTCGCCTGGATTGGGCCAGCGAGCAGCCTCCACTCCTCGCTCCGCGACTCCCTCTCATCCTCATTTAGTCGCCGCTAACGATAAACAGAGTACCGTGGCGAGATTCATTAAATGCCCTCGGACCACAGGGCGCGTGGCGCCGGTCCATCATCCATCCAGCACCTCTTATATCTTCTCTGGTTGCGGGCAGGATCGGTCTGCTCACGATCCCGCTCGGCACTCTACTGCAAGAATACGCATTCGCAGAAGCCACCGCTTGTCATGACCTCCGGCCGTCGACCATAGGAGACACAACGACCGGCAACGAGAGTCTCTTCCAACGACTGATTTAAGAGTTCTTCGTTGTAGATCCAGGGTTTGACAACCCTCGCACAAATATATGATTTGTATGAAAAAATTAAAAAGGGCCTTAGTTTTATTACTATTATACCTTTAAATTATATGCCTTGCTACTTGTAAAACTGAATCCATACAAGGTTTCTGTAACAAGGTTATGAAGCAAAAAATATTATCCTTTGCGGATTCATGGCTTTTTCAACTCTCTAAAACTCTTGATAATTTTGGCATTTTTTATCGAAGATTAAGTTTGAATCCGTTTTTCGAAATTTAAAGGTAAAGTGATTGTGCAGTAAGTTCGTGATGTTAAGCATGTTATATCTTCTGATGGTTGGCCCAATCATGTAGGGCTGCGTAATTGATTCAACCTCTACCTTCAGAATCTCATTGTAGAGAGGACGGAATATGTGCGCTGCAAACTTTTTGCACAGAAGTAAAACAATTTACATAAAAGAAGAAAACGATAATTACAAATGGTCTTATTGCCCTATCTAATATCTTTCAGACAACTACAGGATAGATATTAAAAAAAGGAAAAAAGAGAGCAGTTTAGTGAATGTACTAATAACTTGAGTTTAATAAAAAAATATAATAATAAATAAAACTATTTCAATTGATAACCTACAATATAAATACACGCTTAACACTACCAAACTAAGTAGATTCTTTAGCTTTAACATTTTTCAAGCAACTTGTCCTGCGGTTTTTGTATGAATCATGCTGAGTACGTGTTTAGAATCATTTATAAGTATAATAAGTAATGGTGACGGATCTTCTTTGTGTTTATTTATTAGTGTCGAAATTTGATGTAAGTTGTGGCATGGGATCAGAGGTTTGTATGTTTGGCGTCGACATCCCAATAGCAAATTGTGCAAACTGGCTATTGCCAGTTTGCACAATTTATTACAGTAAATCAAGGTAAATAGGATATATGGTGTGATTTAACCAATTTTACAGAACATTGTATGAATTATGTACAGATAAATTGTGAAATAATCGTTTTACAGTATTAATCATTATATTCGCGATAATTACGTAATACAAAAAGTTCTAAGATTATATAGAGTGGAAAATGGGAAGATTGTTATACAAAAACTTTGCACTCGTGTGATGGTAACCAATGAAAAATACTTCATTTCCATATCATGTTTTGCTCGTAGTAGTCAAGTGATATGAAAAAAATACTGTAGTAAAAAATCCCTGCTAAAGTCTTTACCTTTCAAGCTATTAATAAGCCTATTAATTCCATGTGTTATTAAATAAAGAAGCAAGAGATACAAAACAATCCATTTATTCTCATAGGAGTTCCTTGCCATAATTTTAAGTAAATAAGTTAAATAATAAAATCACAACTTAACGAATACTTAAAATTAACTCCAACGCCTTTAATGTCTCAATTTTGAATTTGGAACAACCAAAGACAAAAGCACAATCAAACTGACGTCGTTAACCGCTTAACTCTATGGCAGGTAAAAACAATCAAAAATGTTACTTTTCTAAAAAAAACAGTAATACTAATGTGAAATGTCAAAGGAACGTTAAAAATATTTATTTACTTTCAGTGCAAATTGTATTGCTGATTTTTAAATAATAATAGTTCATTTTGTCTTTTTATGTGGTACTACATTTTTTATAGAATAATCTAGAATACACAAGAAACATCCCTTAAATTATTGTTGAATGAATAACCAAACGTATGTAGAAATGCTACCTTATGTCATAAAAGGCTTTAAATTTGAAAACAACATATTTCGTATATAAAATCAAAAGCATACAATAATATAGCCCCCTTGCACAGCACGGTGCATTTTAGGAATAATTAGTTATTTATATCGACAACCAAGTTGAACTTGTTAAATAATTTTTTTACACGTTTAATGTTCATATTTACATTTCATTGAAATCGTTACAACTAATCAAGTGTGAAAAATGATTCAATTAATTAACTTTTACCTAAACATACATCACAGATAGAGATATAAAAAGAACCTATATTATAATTGGTATTTTGGTACCAAAAATTATCCGACTTTGGAGAATTGTTTGTTAAGTACATCTAGACTGTTTTATACATTTTTGGCACTTTGAAAATCAATACAGGATTATGAAGTGCTCAAATGACTTAATGAATCAAAATTTATTCCCTTTCATTAGAGATCCACAAGCAAACTGTAAAACCGTAAACTGCGGTTCATTTATAGTAATAGTACACGTCTGAACAAGAAACGAAATCCTCTAACGTTCGCATCAAAACATAAATTTGTTTTTCTGCACACAAAATCAACACGGAACACAACAACAATGGAAGAATAATAAAGTAAAGCGAAACATACGAAAAATTACAAACTAATGAAAGAAGACAGGGTAAGAGAAACAATTCAAGATATCTCCATTTGGAGGGTAAATAAAGTCCATTAAAAAATTGGCAAGCGCTTACAAATTACTCAATAATCCTTACGTATTATAAGTTCCGATGACAACACTGACATTTTAATTAAAAATAATCATCAGTATGACTAGACAACCATCATCTCTGTGATGCTAACACTCGTCGAGGATATCCAACACTTGAATGTAAATGATTTCAAACTAACACCGTGACGATGACAGAAATAAAAATGTAAAAAAAACGATTAAACAAATAAAATAATACTCCAAAAATTTGAACGACATTCACTAACTGATTCTTTGACGAGACAAACTATTTTACTTTTTATCATCTACTGCGTTTTTTGGGTCAGGTTTTTTGTTACAGTCGTCGTGCTTTGCCTCATTTTTGTGTGAATCACAATCTACGTCGCCTTTCTTTTTGTGGGTATCATGCGAATCGTCCACCGACTTCTGTTTGGATTCCCATTTTGTCTGGAATTCTTCATTTAACATTTTTTCGAACTCATTGGAAATTTTATTAATATTCTTCTTCATGACCTGATCCGGATAACTCTGTAAAATAAGCAGATCAATTTTAATCAGAATTATACTGACATTTTAAAGATGCTGACTATTTGTGTTCATAGAAAAGTTGCCTGCAAAACATTATCAAGAAGTAATTTCAATGTCCGCGTATTTTTAAATCACGTTAAAACATAATATCTATAAGTTAAACATTTTACTCATATTCATGTAATTTACTAAAAGAATTTAAAAACGAATTATTTTTTACCAATATTACCTTCAGATAAAGTCGTACGTTATTGAAAATACGTCTAAAGTCCTGTACAACTTGATCATATTCCGTGTAGGATGAATTCTTCAGTTTAGTCGCTATGTCGTGTAAGCACATTGGATACTTTACCACTTCGTAAAATCTCGGCGCCTGGAACAACAGAGTAATTCGCAAATCTGTTGCGCTTTCTAATAAATTTAATAGGATATTTAAATATCATTTACCACTTTTATATCCATGTCATGTTGTATAAAAACAGCTTCATTGATTTGGGCCAAACTTGTCAATATATTTTCGAATTTCTTAACTGTAATGGATGGTAAAGGTTTCTTCTTTTTAGGATGATACCACATCCCCGAAACTGTAACCTTGGGTTTACTAGATTTCTTCTGAGAATCATCTCTCACATAATTGCCACTTTGATCAAAGCTTGGACACCGCGGATTCTCTTTCAATTCCTCTTGTTTGTTAACAACTATGTCTGCTTGATCATCAGTATCTATTCCTTTAGTTTCTGAATCAATGTTCTTATTTGTGTCTTCTATGAACATTGATTGTTCTGGATTTTTAGTTACGTGATCGTTTTTCATTGCTTGTTGATTCCACAAACTGTTTATATCTTTAGCCATAAAACTAGATGAAAGGCAAGGTGACCAAGATTCGCTGTGATCCAAACGAGTTTTACACTGTTTTAATTCATCTGGAAATTCATCAGCTGCACAAAGGCCTAAGGCGTCGTATAACCGAGCAGTGTCTGACTTAGAACCTTCATGGATGAAATCCATTAATTTAGGAGCTGATTGTTTGGCTGCCTCCCAAGCTTTATCCGATGTCATAGAACTGAGTAAATCAAGTGGATCGGACGATCTCATCTCTAAACATGGGATGCCGTGTCTGGATAACAGTTTTTGTTCTTCAGAATATATGTCTTCAGAACGCCTGGTCATTAAGCACGGCCAAGATTCTATATTATATTTAGGTTGTGGTGCTAAAGTAACCGTTGGAAATTGAACTTTTATTTTAAGAGCCCCAATATCCTCTGCTATAGAATTCTCGTAGATTACATCGGGAGATGTGCCTTGTATGAACGAACCGCCGGGATCCGCTGGTTTTATAGGCACCTTGTAACTACCAGGCTTCATGTAAACTTTAGTCATTTCGTGAAACTCATCATTATCAGGATCAATAAATTGCACGGGGCCAGAAATGTTATTAGCTAACGTCACAACATTTGATGGTATTTGAACGTTGTGAGTGTGATGAGTTATAAAATCGTTAGGTTCTTTTTGGACCATCTGACCCCACGCCGCAAAAAAATCAGCCTCTTCCTTAGTGTCGCCACAACTGTTGTTTTTCTGAATGTAACAACCTCTTATGTCTGCAGCCGTAGCCATGCTGGGTATCAATGTTTTTTCGACATGGCTCAACGGTATCATTTTGGCTTTCAGTTCCATGTCTCTACGCTGCAGTAGATCACATGATAAACTCGACACTAAAGGCTGCCCAGGTGCTTTACCCAACTCAGCGTCCATCTTATGCTTCAGCTGTGTATACAACTCGCGTTGGTCCTGACATAAGCCTTCAAGCGCACGAAAATCTGAAGCATTGGTTATAGTCCAGGATTGACGAGGTTTCGCTTCCCTCACGCTGGCTGGATCACATTTATATTGCGTTTTTTGGTATACATCTATATCACTCTGATCGCTCAAAGGGTAGAAATTAGTTGGCGGTGGTACAACTGGGAACTTCTTATAAGTAACTGCAGATCTTGCTGGCCATGGACCGTCATTGTACTGCTGGCAAGTGGGTTGAGTTTGATTCTGTACCCAGGGAGGTTGAACAGCATTAAACGGCTGTGGAGATGCATTCACTGGCCTAGGAGTACTTACTTGAGCTTTCGGAGGCGGAAACTTATTCTGATTTTGATGACGCGGGGCTGCAGAGTTCGTTGCGTAGTAATTATGTGTGAAACTTTTCTGTTCCATGGTAAAGCCGTGATCGAGACACTTAAATGTTTTGTAAATATGCGTCAACATTTCTTTTGTAACAGCCTGCCATTGTACAAAACATTCCCTTATGTTTGGGCTATAATATTTATTCTCAATTCTAGAAAAGGTGTCATGTTTTTCGCTAAGCAACTCTTTTACACCTTTCCAACCATCTAAAATTCTTACAAAAGAAAATATAAAATTCTTTATTACCCACGGAATGCCCTGAGAATGTAGATTAGCCACAGCACTGTCAGATTTCTGCACATTGGATCTTGTTTTAGCACAAATCGAGTGAATATTTTTAAAGCAAGGTCTGTTGTGGTGTGCTATTGCTATATTCTCAGCGTCAGTGCACGCCTCGATGGCGAGTTGAACTATTTGATTAGGTATTTGATCGTGTATTACTATTTTATCCAGCGCTGTTAGCAGTGCCTCCGACGAGGGTGACGGCTTGTTTTTATCCTCATCGTGATTATTTGATTTTTGGCTTTGCTTTTGAGCATTTGTCTGTTCATTTCTCGAATCAGTTATGTTACAAAGTTCTGAAACCATTCTCTCACCTTCAACGTAAAAATCTAGACTTGAAGTGGATTCCGAAGTGAGGTTTCTGTCCTTTCGTTGCCTTTCGTTATCATTATCCCTGCATCTGTCGTGATATCTCGGATCAGCGCTATAAGCATTGCGCTTCTCGTGGCCTTTTATCATTTTCTTCTTCGCCCCAGTTCCAATCGGCTCTTGATTGGATATAGACCAGGAGCTCTGGGAACGTCTATCAGAATTACCGCTTCTATCTCCGATCATACCAGAACCGCTGTAGTTGGGCGAAGATGGATCAAAGACGAGGCCAACTAGAGGTGAATTCGGCGGTGAACTGAAAGATGGCACCGATGGATTGTTGTATCTGAAAAATTATTCATAAGTATTATAAATTATTATTTAAATTTTATAACCATTGATCAAGTGAGTACCTCGGATTCTGATACTGCTGGCTCGATGCGGTGGCCTCGTAGATACCAGTCGCAACACGACAATAAGTCGCGATGTTTGGATCAGAAAGATCTTTGCTGGAACACCCTGAACAGCGACAAATATGTTTTATAAATATATAATAATATAATATAATTCAATGTCGCATTATAGTTAATAAAATTTTGCATCCAAAATATCGCATATATTTTAATTTGCTTCAACCACCAAAAAATAGTAGTGTCCTCTTTTGATTTAAAGTTCACTGACAGTGCCTTACCATAGTTTTTCTGCTGCATCACGGTATACGGGTGGGAGGAAGGGAAGCCCTCGGTTTGATGGGACGAGCCTCTCTCCCGCCCCCCATCTGCGTTGTCCCGATACTCCCCTGACTTGCTGGAAACACCGCTTCCATATTCTTGCATTGGGCTCGCGAATATCTTTTTATAAATGATTATTTTGAACACATGGTCTTTCAAAAAATGAGTAGATGTTTTAAAGGTTTTTCTTATATTATCCTATAGCATAAAATGCTCCGAGCATCAGCATTTTGATTAGATTTATAAAAAACAATGTATTTTTTATTAATTCTAGTTTTACGATCGGGTTTCTGGGTTTTGCTTTTCTCTATTTTAATTCACTTTTTTAGAATGATTTTGATTGTTAAACTAAAAGTGAAGATTCAGAAATAATTTTCCGACATGACGGATAAAATATTAACTACATCTAGTTGGTGTCCATTTCAAAAATTGCCTAAATATCTATTTTAGATTTCATTATAACTACACAATTTTCTTTTAACATAATTAATAGGAAAACTACTTTGCAATCTATAATAATGGAATTACGTAATATTTTCAAGTCCAATCTTATAGAAACTCAAAATATATTTTTTCATCAAAACTTACCAAGGATTTTGCACCGTCGTCCTTTGCCCGGTGTTTTAGATGATAGTTCTCATGTTCAATAAAAAAGATATCACCTATCGTTGATTGTCAAAGTATATTTTAATATTTTTATTTATTCTTATGTAATAACTGTTATGATTTCACACGATTTCGACTTTACTGGATGGCCACCATGTAATACCTTATTTTCTAATGTTATTTGCGTGTTCATCAATTCATTACCATATTTTTCTATACATAGATGTTCTTTGTATAATGTACGTCTTGCCAAATAATTTTTAAACCGATCATATGATTTCGTTCACTTGTTTCTTGACATTACGTTTTTTTTTGTTCGCTTTCGGCCAATTTGAATGTATCTGGAAACTTCATGGAGTTTAAAAGTATACGGTGTTGAATCTTGTAAATTATTCGTCTAAGCTTGCAAATCGGGTGAGGTAAATATGCAATAGCATCGGTCGCAAATTATTACTCATTGCCACTTGGTATTTTATTTTAAACAGTAAAATAATATCCATTTTTCAATAAATCTTAATTCCGTTCATCATAATTATGGTCCCAGGTAAGAAAATTAGGAAAAAATGCAGCAAACATGAATTTATTGTAAAATTATTTACATTATATTCACAATGAAAAACTACATCACATAAAATACGTTCAATACATTTACCTGTAGTCAACTTTGCTGGCAATAAATTTCACTTACTTCAGACCGGAAATTAAACAGTCAATCAGATGAAATATTAAGTTGATAAAATTTTATTCACCTTACCCCTTTGAACAGGTTGAATACTAGGGTCTCTCGACAAGGCGCATACTAGTCGCAGAGAGAAAATATTTAAAAAGCGAAGCTAATACTTGTATTATGTTCTTTTATTTATATTATACACTTTTTATTTTATTTATCCGACCACGACATAGTGACCCCACTGCTCCTGATGGTAAGTGGAGTGGGGTCCAATAAAATGTGCACTGACGAGAAATGATTACCCATCGGCATTCGATACAATTATGCCGGCCTGTTGGAACCGTATATACACAGGCAGATCCCAGAACATACTAACGTGGACTACTATGGCCGGTTGTAACACCTTGCGTTTAGTGGTCGCTATCCGCGCGGATATAAAATGTATCCTACCACAAGCATACTCGCTTTTAAATAAATTTTGTAGGAACGAAGATTCATTTTACATTCGCAAAACTAATATTGTGTAAAAGGCAATTACAGTGGACTAAACTATATCATCATGATTTTGTTTCCTATAAGTTCATTTGCATAAATTCGTAACTAGCATCTGTAGAACAGTAAAAATCAGCAATGCAGTCGAGGAGTGTGCGGCAAACGCTCCGTTGCAGTAGTCAGTCATGCAGGAACAAACCTCCTGCCTTCCGCCGTACCCTGCGCGGTGGTAGCACATACCCTGAAACCAATAAGTGTATAATAAAGGCAAATAATTCATTATTCAATAAACTTCTGGTTTCATGTGTCATGTTTTAAAAACTCGGTATAATAGACGTAATAATACTACTGGAATCGGTCCATGTAGCTTTTAGTCTACCATAGCGACTTCGAGTGGATTGGTAGTCTTCACATACCTTCGAAATTCTAAATATCTTCAATATATTTTGTAGGTTTTTTCACAAGGATGTTACTACTTTGAGAAAATAGACAACGCAAATTTTAAGTATATATTGCAATGTACAAAAGTGGGCACGTAGTGCGAATATCGCGCCATGTTGTTGATTTGGATGCCTCGTAATTCTAAATGACGTCGTGTGCCTGTATTGCGCTCTTTTTCTATTCCTTGACCCTTTCTACCAAAATTCAAAGATTTA
The DNA here is from genome assembly GCF_014839805.1 of Manduca sexta. Classification (NCBI taxonomy): domain Eukaryota; kingdom Metazoa; phylum Arthropoda; class Insecta; order Lepidoptera; family Sphingidae; genus Manduca; species Manduca sexta. Next base: position 2,020,988 of record NC_051124.1, read on the forward strand.
AGAATTGTTTAATTTTTTCCGGATTTTAATCATTCTTTCTATATTGGATTTTATATCACGTATATATTTGATAAAAGCAAAAATCTAAAATGCGACGAATATTCTATTGCTAAAACCTTACCTTAAACTTAGTCTCGTCCCACCCACAGCTCCTGACGACCCTGCTCTCCGGGTACTTCCCGTTCACAGAATGGTCCACGTGCTGTATAATCTTCCTGCACATGGTGTGCGTCACGCCTTTATCATGATCTGAGCAGTTCTTCTTCAGGCTTTCAGGTAAGACCTTCTCCAGGCAAAGACTGTTGATAGCGCTGTTGCATTCGTAGCACATGATGGCAAAGCCTGGAAAGTTCGGTAGCTTTAAATATTTCTGCTTCTAAATTCCAAGCAATTGTGAGTTGAATTTCGTGGAGATAGTGACACGAGGAGCAGAAAAAACAAAGTTCTGTATCCCATAGGGCAGGTATTGGTAGTCTCTTTGCACAATCTTGTAATACCACTTTAACTTTTTCTACTTTCATTAATTTCATAAGTATTGTCGCTTTAGAGCTCTTAATATTTTTATAAAATGTTATAATCTACTGTTTATAAGTTATTGTTTTTTTAATCCGTCATATATTGTTAACTGTGTGTGTGTGTGTGTTTTTTATACTTTTATTTTTGTTGTTTGATTTATTTGTAGAAAAATAAATGGTTTATATGGTTCAATGTCGAGACGAGGACAGCACTCGCCTGATAAGCGATTCGATCGTCCATAAACAGTAGCAACACCACACAGAACTTTGAGTTACAAAGTTCTGCTCACTGCGTTCGTCACCTTGCAACATAAGCTGCTAAGTCTCATAATGTTCAGTAAAATAGTGAAGATTACCTTTTTATCTAGTCTAGTTTTTCCGCATGTATACTGAACTACCCTTGGTATTCACTTAGATAATTAACCTACGCCCTCATAAGTTCACTAGCCTATTAATTCACTGGAGTACTATTCAATTTGTATTAATTGCCCGGCAGGGTGCGTGGGCGCGACGTGGTCGCTAAGCTGATGTGAATTGACTTAACTTCTCGGAAATGTGAATGAGTTGCGAATGTATTTAGATTATTTTATACGAAACTATTTACTAGAATTATGGCAGATTATTGTAAATTCACGCCTTTGTATGAAGGTATAAACAGAGATATACCAATATTTCTGCAAATGTATACCCACCCCATGGTGCAATAGTTATATCGAGCGTGTATCTCAAATTTTGCAGCACAGATTCTGCATCTAGATTATTACAGAAAATCGCCGTCTTCATACTTTGCTTATAGGTAATATTATGGAAGACCAGCAAATAATGCAATGGAAATTGTCGTTTGTTAGATGAGCTTGCTGTTCGCCTGAGGGTAAGAGATACGACCGCCCATAAACAGTAGAAACACCATCCAACACCTTTACAAAGTGTTGTTTGGTATTCCACTGCGCTCGCCATCCTGAGACATGAGATTTTAAGACTTAATATGACCAGCAGCTATAAATATAATATAGAGCATTTGTGACCGTCATTTCTTCTCGTATCGATAATATATTCTTTGATAGCATGAAGGAGAGAAAGACCAAAAATAACCTTAAGTTAGTTTTAATAAGCGGCGATAGCCTAGTTGGGTGTGGAACGGACTGCCGAGACGAATGTCCGCAGGTTCAAATCCCAAGGGCACACACCTCTGACTTTTCTAAAAAATCATATGTATATTCTTTGTGAATTTATCGTTCGCTTTAACGGTGAAGGAAAACATCGTGAGGAAACCTGCACATCTGAGAAGTTCTCTATAGGAATTTCGAAGGTGTGTGAAGTCTACCAATCCGCACTAGGCCAGCGTGGTGGACTAAGGCCTAATCCCTCTCAGTAGTAGAGGAGGCCCGTGCTCAGCAGTGGGCAAGTATATAATACAGGGCTGATATTATTAGTTTTAATATCTCCGCATCAATCATTCACAAGATATAATTCAGTTAGGAACCGAATCGAAGAGCACTTTAAAAAGGAGGATTAAAGCGATGTCATGCATTTATCTTCAGTGATTGATGCCAGTTGGGAACAAAGAAATTAGTAGTTTCGTAAGTTCATAGCTGAGAAAATCGCATATGGAACCTATCTTAGTTCACATTGTTTGCGGCTTGCACACAAGTATGAAAAAGTGTGTGTGTACTAAATTACTAACATAGCTTATTTTTTGAATTTGCAATCGCATAAGTCTACTACTACTTATATTACAATTGTAATTCGAAGCTGATAGAGTTAGTTTGTCAGACAGGTGGCATTTACCATTGGGTGAGCTTTACGTATCTTTCTGTTTCTAACCGATTATAAAAGAAAAGGCTATCGATCCGACGTGTATTTTTTAATGCCTGTTACTAGAAACGCGGTTACTTATGAACCGATTTCGAAAATTCTTTTTTTGTTCAAAAGAATACACCTTCACATTGATTCCATAGAATATTTTTTAAAATGTCTTTAGTAGTTTGGTTTTAAAACTAAAATTACTAGAATAATCCAAGACATCGTCTAAGTAAACGAAATTGCAAATTTTTGTATTGAGCAATCGATTTTATCCAATAGAATTAGTACTAAAAAAACTACATTTGTAATTTGAGAGTAGTTACTACTTTTTGATACTGTGTGATAAAGTTGCGTAATTTTGCCGTATTTGTTTTTATTAAACGTTAACTAAGTTATTATGGTTTAATTTACTCAATAACATTTAAAATATCTTTGGCACTGCCTTCGCCATATTTTATCTCTTAACTCTGAAGGTATAAACAAACCATATCCTAACAACCAGAAATGATTTATATCACCATCAATATTCTTCGAAAACTTTGTTGACCGGTGAAATAACAAAAGCAATACTTCTCACTAACCTTTACTATACAATAATACAAGTAAAGAACTTACCCCACTCAAAAGCAGCACAAAGAAACAGGAATACAAGAGCGTATCTCATGTTGATCACTGGGCTACAATTGCTAATATGACACTACGAGTAATGTCGAGATTGCAAGTTGTCACGCAAGGCCAGCACCACGGCTCCCTCGATTGTGATTCGCAAAGGATGCGGCTCGTTGTGACGGACGACAATTCCGATTGCTCATTTTGTTAGATCATTTAAATATTCTTCTACCTTCTGTCCTGTTCTGCGGCTGTCTTCTCTTTCGTTCCTTGTTTTTAGCAGGAATTTTGAAGCTTTTTATAACGTGTGTATGAAATATTATCTAGGTTATTTTCGATTACAATTTAATTAAATCATAAAATAATGTTACGTGAATAACAAATAATATACAGAAGCATCTTTAAACGGATGACTTAAAAAATCTTGCACTAGTTGAATAACCATTCTTGAAATAAACTAAAGTCTAATACCTGCTTTGTAAATAGTAATACAAAAATCAAAGATCACAAAAGAAATAAATCCTTTTAATAAACACATCATAAACAAAACATAACAATAATGGTTTCACGCACATTCATGTTAGGTAACTCATTACCATCTGCAAAACATTGTATTTCCATGCGATTTTATGTCAAAAGAAATAAGATTCAAACTTACTCTAGAAACAAAGGTGTAAAATGAAATCTTTATCATCTATTTACAGTGTTGTGTTAATTTGTTTAACATGTTCATACGCTCACGTAACATATACAGTATCTACATTTAATACAGCGTTAAGTCTAATTATAACATCTATTTTACACCTATCTTTATTTATTTCATTAGCCAGACTACGTTCTTTACGGAATCCAACATAAACAGCAATACGATTCATTTTTGTGTTGATCTACAAGAAATAGACATTGACAGCCAAATAGTTTATATTTGATCTAGAATTATCAGCTTTAAAAGCATTAGATTTTGTGTCGACTTTTTCATGCAGTTTAATCTTCTGACTCGATTCCTCTACTTTGAGATTCCTTCTTTCTCAATCTTTTTACTGAACACATTCATAACATTCGATGTTAAGTGAATAAGCTTTGGCTATCCTAGTTACTGGTGTGGTTTCTTCGACTAGAATCTCAGGAGCGCGAATGTGAGAAGCATCAGCGCTGTGGCTCCAACTGGTATGGAAGCCGAGTTGCAGCCGTCTTCCGTGCATGAGCAGACTTCTTGTCTGCCGCCGAAGCCAGAGCGCTGGTAGCACCGACCCTGGGCAGGAAGAAAATATTTTTATGGTGCTGATGACTTTGAGATGCTTTAAAGTGATATTGTAATATGACTTATTTAATACGACGTGTTTGGCAAAATCTTTTTTTAAAGGGGAATAAATATTTTAAAAATTATAATATTATATTTTAGTGATGGAATCTTTACATGTTTACTTATGTTAATGTTTCTCTTGAAATATATTTTCCGAAGTTATCGAGATACAGAAATCCCTTGCGCGATATTTAATTAGGTTAATGACATTATTTTTTTAAAAATATTTTTTTATAGAATTAATTGCAACAATGTCATTTAAAAATCAATTTCATCCCATAAGTGATCCGAGGCTTCTTCTCGTTGGCGGGTTTTATTGCAATATCCTGGCAATGTCTTACGAGATTATACCGGAGTTAACAAACAGAACTTAACTCACAATGGAGGAGGAAATTCCTTCATAAACGGTGGCATAGTATTAACTGGTATTAACCACTGAATTCGACAATAATATAGGTTCTCATAAACTAGAACAGCAGAACCCTAGTTTAGTCTCTATTATTATAGATAAATTGTTAATTTTATCTACACTTTCGTACGTTTTCTGAATTGTGTAAAATAATTTATTAAAAATATTTATTCACAAGACAATGCCACTTGCTTAAAAACAATATTTGACTATGTAATATAAACTTATAATAAATTGTAAACCAGTGCAGTCGTCGGATTACCTATCTAAAACGTCTGCATTTTGATTAAACTCTTGATTGCGATAAGATAATATTGCCAAGAGAAAATAAAGTTTCAAAATTAAAACAAATAATAACTTTAATTGAGGCTTAGGAATTTCATTTGAGCCCTTGAGCACATAGATCAAATTATTTTATTTATAAACTTAATCACATTTGTGGCGCCGTCACAACTTCACCCGAAGACGTCGCTCTCTGGATGATGGTCAGGAGCATGCCAGTCTCTTGCAAGCAGACTCTGAAAGGCGCCTCGACAAATTTAACCACCATAGAAAGTTTACAATGTGTTTTTTTATACCTTTATAGCAAATTGATCCCACTGCACTGGCTTACGAAAGATCATTAGTTATTATCCCTCGTACGTCGGCATAATTATACCGGCCTGTTTGAAACGGGATATACGGCCTGTATGAATAGGATGGATCCCCAAACACAACTCACAAACGTGGGCCACTATAACAGTTTATACACATTGTGTAAGGTCGTTATCTGGGCAAATTGATAGGATATTTTAGGTTAGTCACCATCAAGTTTGGATTCAATGTCTCACCTTGTAACTACTTTCATCCCAGCCACATCCCCTGATGACCCTGCTGTCTGGCGGCATGCCGTTCATCTCGAACTCCACCACCTGCGAGATTTTCCTGCACATGGTGTCCTTGGGGCCGCACGGCAGCTTCAGCGAAGGCGGCAGGTTGTCCATGAGACAGCGGGAGTCGTTGTGGCTGTTGCATTGGTAGCATGTGATAGTTAGACCTAGAAGGTTTGAGGACTCAACGTTAGTAAGAATAAAGACGAATTTGTAAGCAATTCATATATGAGTGAGTTGTGTTCAACGGTTTGTTTCTTTTTTAGCAGCCTTGACAAGTAGGTTACCTTATGTTAAATGATCTCCGCCAACCATAAACAGCTCTATACTAGAAGATTCATGTGCTACCGGTTTTAATAAAATGGACAGAAATTATAAAAGAGAGGATGTTTGGATTTAGTTATTATTCTGAGAGATCACATACCATAAAAATTCTAACAGCAGGCGGTTACTTTATGTTCATTTTCTGAGAGATAGTACAACCATAGTCGAGGTATCTATTGGCTTTACCATCATAACAGCAAACTACTGATTTAGCTATCACTACTACTTATTCAAAAGTTATGTTTAATATAGATTAATTGTTAAAAATAAAAACAAACGAACTATATTAAATTTCTACGCGATGTTATATGTATTCAAGGAAGGAAAAACTTGAAAAATGAATATATCATAAAAATAATACCTAAATACTTTTATAATGATATGCTTAATAATTTCTGCACTTTCATGCGATATCCAAAAAAAAGAATTTAGATATTTAAAAAGTGAGTGTTTAACTTTAGCTTTTGCTCTAATGATAGTACTTTAATTAATTTTACGGTAAAATATTACTTAACATGCAACAAAAAATTTTCGAAATACATAAAAGGCTACCATAAAACTGGCTAAAGGGGTGAAGAGAATAAAATTTATATTGAAAATTATGTCCAGATAACTTTATCTGAATATATAGGTTAAATAACCTAACTATAGGTATCATTTACGGTTATACAGAGATTACAATTACAATGCTCGACCTGGTAATAAACCTACATAATCCCCCTTCTATCTCCGAAGGTCGCAATTAATGCACCTACTTATCCCCGTGTGTGGCAAGGCGTTATAGCAACGAACCTTCCGCAGCATCGACCCTAATGCACAGAGTGACATTTGCTGCGGCCTTAGACACACAGTCCAGTATATTTATGGTTGTAACTACACATTGAGGCCTATGAGGGCTTGCAAACATTTCCTGGACTTCTCCCCTCTGCTCAGCCTCATAAGGTTGCTTTTCCTTCTCCCACACTTCCCTTCCCAAGGTATCCCCTCCCAACTTTCCTCCAGGGCCCTACAATCGCTAAACCGGGGGATTCCAGATGGTAATCGGGGTCAGATAATAATAATAAAAAAAAATCGAGCACAAATTCTATACAAAAAACCGCGATAGAATCCGGAAAATTAGTTTAATTTCAATGTCTAACATTCGCGTAAACATAAAAAATCATCACACAAATTCTAGATTTCAGGCTGATTGAATAGAAGGTAATAGTACCAAATGCGATCTAAATTCTGTTTCTCTTCAGTCCTTTAAACGTTCATATCGTTTTACACATGCTAACTGCTAGATACATAGTCTCCGATAGTTCAGGACGCTCCATTTATATAAGAATAGATGCAAGTAGTTCAAGGTCATCGTTAGGAACTGCTGACCTCAATTTAGTCTATTGAATGAAGAATAGAAGTCAGATCATAATTTCTCCATTCTATACTTTTAGACCTATATTTGGATTTTATTTAGACGGCTTCCAGTCACGCATTTATTAGTAAGAACCCATCTATACATGGAGGATGTTAACTTCATAGACCTACATGTCAAAGGTAAGTTGTATTAAAAATTCGCAAAGCTATGATAGGCAAGATGGCCTCAATAAAATTTAGTAAACCTTTGTAAGAGTCAAGATGGCGGGTTTTGACTAACAGCTTATCGAGTAAATTTATGTTTTAACTAAGCATAACTTTGCGAAATTTTTATTAATAAGACTGTATGTGTTTATCGCTTTCTCATCACTTTCGTGAAGGTATTGCTCCGATCATTTCCCATGTGCATGATTTTCATTATAAAATTGATGGCAGTTGATTTAGGAACTAGATACGTATGTTCAATATTGTCATTTCTATGTTCAACAGTCCTTCTCTACCCACGGATTAACGTCTCACGATACTTGGTGGGCCCCGATGGCTGTTTGTTCAACAATTAGGCCCATTACACAATCTAATTTATCAACATCTTTTACTAGAGATTTTTTTGTTTAGATATTTTCACGTTAGTTTATTCTACCTAGAGAATGTAGATACCATTCTATATTTTGTCTCGTATAGAAAGAACGAAAGAAAGAAATATTTTTTTGGTTGTAGTAACATTATATAAAACACAAAACGAATAATGAAAAAAGAACTACATTATTATAAGAGAAATAAAAAAATAAAAGAAACAAACTAAACGTCCATATTTGTTTATATTGTAATTATAAATGTGTGAGTCTGATGAGCAAAACCTCATTCCTTGTTATATATTTCTTGAGTTACATATTTCTAACTAGCTGTTTTCGCGACTTCGTACGCACGAATCAGTGGCATAGGGCGTTAGGGACTGCCCAGCTCGAGGTGACATTTTTAGAAGGGGGGAAGGTGGAACGATGACATTTTTTTTGCGCTCATCCCCTGACGAGATGCGATATGAACCCCACCACTGGATAATGGATATCTCAATTATACTCTGACCATCGAAAAAAATCATGAAAATTCATTCAGTAGTTTCGAAGACTTGCGCTTACAAACAAACGGACAAAAAAGAATTCTAGAAAACGATGATTTGTATTGTATCTTTAGTCATCTCCTTACCTTTTTATTACTTTTCTTTCAATGTACAAACACACCGGTGCTATTATTTTATTATTTGCAATAATTATTATTTGTCATAATAAAAGCTTTCTTTCCTTGAATGCTATATATTATCGAACTCTAGATAATTCGACCTACCGTTTAATGTCATATTGCTAGCCGACCTCTACCTATTCTATGTGTACAGTGGGTTAGTAATCTATATCTTCCTGTGTATTTGGACGCTAAATCATATGACCTAGTTTAAATTCTTGTTTTGAAATACTTTTGACCCTATAACCTTGTGGAGTACAATAAAACTTATGATAGGAAAGGACAGACAGAAGTACAACGAATCTTCAACTCATTTAATAAATCAAGAACTTGTAGTTTATGTAAAGTAATTAGGTTTTTATAGGCCAGTTAACAGCAAACTTAGAGTTCTAAGATTATGTCGAACGAAAGTTGGAAAGATTGTCATATCAAAATTTTGTGCTCATTCGATGGTTACTCAATCTACAACGAAATAGCAAAACTACAATATAAAATACTTCATGAAATTATTATTTCCATATCGTGATTGGCACATTTTAAAGCGTATTTTAACGTATTTTCCTGTAAATATATTTCATTTTGTATTAATATCTAAGGACGCTGTGACATCTTGTCACGCACAGTTCAAATAAGACACCGACTCATTATACCAATTTTGGTAACAACTTTTGGAACACAAGTTCGTTTCCGATGTACTAAGTGTACTGATTATTTGTCGTTGTTCTTCAATGCTTTTAACTGTAAGACTTGATTCAAAGAATTTACTCTCAAAACTACAAAAAGTTTTGTAATATTCACAGTGCGTATATTATCAAAACGAATGCTACGTAAGTTTATAGGGTTCTATATATAGATCTTTAGGATTTATAGACGGCTACAAGGACTGTTATTTTGTTTATGTAAAACGCGTTAAAATAGGTTGCAATATTAAATTATAATCAAACCGATGTGTGACGACAATAACATAACATCTTGTTTAATAAATGTAATACTAGCCCTGTATATATACTGCCCACTGGTGCACGGGCCTTTACTACTGAGAGGGTTTAGGTCTTAGTCCACCACGTTGACCTAGTGCGGGCAGACTTCACAAACATTCGAAATTCTTAGGCAAAATTCTCCTGATTACCTTAAAACTTATATAGAATCCTCGGGTATGTGGGTTCCCTAATGATATTTTCCTTGACCCATGTTTATCGTCCTATTGTCGGATCCATAGCGAATGAATCAATTAGAATAAAGTTTGACGTGCTTACATATGAGTTATTTTGATTGGTCTATTTTTACCATTAATACGTAGTTAGCAGTTGGGATTGTTTATTGGAATCGGCCGATAACTAACACTATGTATGTTTGAGATTTTAACGGAATTGATATCAAGTACGTGCCGGTTGGTAAGTAAGCCAGATCCATTATGTAATGTGAAAAAAAACGTGGCGTCAACCTCACATGGCTGTGTTATAAATACAGGAAAATAACAAAAACACAGAATTTGCGATGCATCTCTATTTTCTTGATGTTTAAAAATCATTATTTTATTTTATAACCCGCAAATAAAATATACTAATATAAAATGATTCTAGCATTAATTGTGATGATTTTTGTTAATTTACGCGCATCGAGCAGCGCTGTTAACTCTTCAAATTTGCATGAATAATAGTTTATGTTAACTAATATTTTTTTTTTAATTAAACTAATATTCCGGATTCTATCGCGGTTTTTTGTTTTTTATTTTTCTAATTTCTTTTTCATTCGGGCACGGCAGTGTCCCCTTTGCACCTGATGGTAAATGGAGTAGGGTCCAATAGAATGTCGACTGACGACAAATGATTACCACTCGACAGTCGACACAATTATGCCGGCCTGTTCAGAACCGGATACACATGCTAATCCCAGAACGCAACACACGTGGGCCACTATGAGGGGTATTAACACCTTGCGTACCTTGGTCGCCATCTGGGCGAATATAAAATATATCCAGCGAATAAAATCGTCGACGACAATTCCTATTTTCCACCTTATCTTTCTCAATTAGGGGTAGGCGATTTTATGTCTATATACATTATAGAGATATGTCCTATATAATTAAGTTTCCATGATGTCTCATAGATATGAACACAATAGTCAGTTATTTTGGTGTTGTGTGTTGAATACATGTAACTTTTTTATCATTGGATTATCAAAATTACTAATCAAAAGATTAGTGACCCGTAACTGTTAGCTTTTGAACGAGAAACATTCTAGTCATGTTAAATAAAAATGCTTTATGATTTCTTAATTTTAATGAATTCTTAAATTTTTCTTTTCTCATCACTGGCATGAATTTATTTTTTATATATTAAGTTTAATATAATACAAACTAAATATTAAACCCTACCAAAAAACCAGTTAAATAATTTAAAAAAAAGTCGTTTAAATAATGCTAAATGTTTTTCCAGTATGGCTGTTTACTATGACGTCTCCTAAATAAATGTCCATACAGTGCAATTTAACGCAGTAAGAAGCTATGACGTTACTACATACAGCCGTCACTCCGCGTAGCAACTTGAGTATCCGCCCGCCCTACTTACAGAGATGTAAACCTTGAAAATTTTATATTTCATAGTTTATTTTAAACTAAGCCCATATTTCCGCGAACCGTGCGTAGCACGAAACGTCTAGATCATTAAATTAGGAACCGACACGTGTTATAACGTAAAGTCACAAACCTTGATGTAGCAAACTGCATATTACCGCCAAAAAGCAAATAACAACGAACGCCATTTTGTACGTCCACACCGGTTTTGCCCGCCGCGATCTGAACACGAGTGCGACCAGCCGCTGACTGGCCGACGAAACACTAACATCAGTTTAGGATATATCTAACCTAGCTACACTTATCCAATTGTGGCAATACGACAAATTGACTTTGATATGGGATATTGCACGTGAGTTAAGTAATTCTTATAATTGAATATTTGTCGGTGATAAATACAAGATGGCGGCGTGGCGGGAAAATATTTACTGTGGAGATTAGATTGGAAAAGTTTGAATGCGGTTTGAATGAATTCCCTTTGGATTGGATTTATTTTTAATAGAATATTACATCATTATAGAAAAATATGGAAAACTAAGTAAATAACGACATTGTCACTCGTAGAACCAACTTTGTTGTATATTTAGATATTATAAAAAATACTAGGTGGTTATATTTTGTTAACGGATATGAAGGGAATATTCAGAAACGTATATACTTTATTTTGCAAGACCTCAGTATGACTCGCGCCTTACTGCTTGACTCTACATAAGCGTCTAAGAATGTCCTCACCATACTATGTATTTCGTTATTAAAATAAATAATTTACCGATAATTTACTGGAAACTAAATTTGTGCTCTAAAACTATGCATATAAAACAATTTTAACTTTTTCTTTGGCCATTATGTACGGATAAAGAAATCTTAGTGAGATATAATCAATCTATACTCTATACTATTATATAAAGCTGAAGAGTTTGTTTGTTTGTTTGTTTGTTTGAACGCGCTAATCTCAGGAACTACCGGTCCAAACTGAAAAATTCTTTTTGCGTTGGATAGCCCTTTGTTTGTGGAGTGCTCTAAGTTATATATCATCACGCTATGACCAATAGGAGCAGAGCAGTAATGAAACATGTTGCAAAAACGGAGACAATTTATTAGTTTTGAGAGCTTCCGTTGCGTGCGCTGCGTAAACGGTTAAAGTTATGCAACAATGATGTATGACGGGATTGTTCCTGTTAAAAGTTCTAAAAAATATATTATAAAACAAAGTCCCCGGCTGCATCTGTCTGCCTAAACGTCTTAAACTCAAAAACTACCCAACGTATTAAGATGAAATTTGGTATGGAGACAGTTTGAGACCCTGGGAAGAACACAGGCTCCCGGGAAACTACTACTTTTATAACTTTTATAACGGAAAACTTTAGCCTGAAAAACTTTATAACGCGGGCGGAGCCGCGGGCAAAAGCTAGTTATTTAATAACTTTGATATACATTTATACCTACAGTATAAAAGACGCTGTTAAACTAGTTAATAACCACCTAACTAGCGACAGCCACAGTATTGTCGTATCGGAAGATGTAAAATTCCATTAAAATCAGTCCATTTTTCATTGATTTATTCTTGTAATATAATCGCTTAGCCTTTAAGATTTAGTCGTTTGATGGCAACGGGTTGATTAACGAAATTCTTTTAAACTAGAATTTATCGCAATATAAAATTATTTGTTTAAAAATTTAAATTACTTAACATTTTATATTTTACCGTCATGTCCTATGTTTAATGTAGACTAAACAATAGTCCCCTTTAATAATTAACATTTATTATTATCCCCACGGGGATTTCTTTGATACTGAGTTTAGAACCGAAACAAATAATAAATATGATTGCAATTGCCATGCCGGCCTGGTATGTCAGTAAGACGCTCTCATCCAGTTAGGTCTAGGCGCGGTAGGTGCGACCGAACGCCGCCCTCGCACCGCTGCGCAAACTACCGGTAATTATCGTATCCTGTGCACATCGGAACGACATGTCGGATCGCGAGTTAAAATTTATAAGAATTTCTCACTGGTATTTGTAGGAGTTGACTTATTTTTAAGAATTTTGGATAATGTAAATTTGTAACATTCTTTTACTAATAGAAAGCCCACTGACCTTGTCTATAACATGGCCTATTTTAATGTCATTCATTACTTTAGAATATGCTAGAGAACCATACACACACACACATTTTATCCACTAAAAGGAGGCAGAAGCGCAGTTAATCTACTTTTCGCCACGTATGTTCTCTCCCATGATGTGATAGATTGAAAGCCTATCGTCGTATAGGGTACAAATTCTGGACTCCGAGCTGATATAGCGCTTTCTGCGACTCAGAATTTGAACCCGAGACTCAGAGCAGTAGTCATACCGAGCAAGAGGGAAAATGTCCTCCTTGTTAAATGATATTTTTAAGTTAATACAACTGTTTCCTAAGCAATCAATAAGAAATAGCTGTAAAGTTTGTTAAACGGAAATAGTTACATACAATGAGAATTATCATAAGCATTGTAACAAATTGAATGTCCAGAAAGTCTGAAGTTTGTAAGTTTTTTGAATAAACTTCCTATCTAGTCTTTTGATGACTGCACGGGCAAGTCTATAGATCTAGGATACTCTAGGTAAGTCGCTCGCCTAACGATATATCAACTGATATTACAATCATTTTATAATAAGTGATCATCACCGATCATAAACATCTTTTTTTATTGCTTTGAATGACGAGACAAGCTTGCCGTTCGCCTGATGGTAAGCGATTCTACCGCCGATAAACAGTAGAAACACCATCCAACAACTTGAATTACAAACTATTATTTGGTATTCCACGGCGCTCGCCATACTGAGACATGGGTGTTAAGTCTTATTATATCCAGTAGTAACACTAGCTACAATGGACATTACTAGAGGAATTGTCTGTGTATTACGAACCTATAATATAGGATTAATATTTCTCATCTCATCTCATCTTATCAGCCTACAACTGTCCATACAACTGTCCACTGCTGAACAGAGGCATTCCCTAGAGCGCGCCACGTTGCTCGGTCCTCCGCTCTCCTCATCCAACGTCCACCGGCGATCCTACGAATATCGTCGGACCAGTGGGTCGGACGTCGTCCTACGCTACGCTTACCGCATTAATATTGACAATTCGTTAATATAATTACTATAAAAAATAAACAAGATATTACAAATAATACTTTGGCAAATATGTCTTGCTTGCGTACTCAGTGCCGGTGATTGCCAACGTGCCACAATTGGCTGAAGTCTTCGCTTCCTGCCCGCCTCCGCCACGCACACCTCGCTTCCGCCATTTAGCTGGCTCGTACAAGATCCGATCAAATCGGCAAATTGCAACATATTTATTTAATAAACCCTCGTCTGGAAAGATCATTTATGCACCTATAAAAGTCACTTGGCGAATCTGTCTGCCCCCACAATTTACAATCAAGCTCAACGGTGAGTGCACGTTGGCACACTTTGGATCTATGTTTAGGTGAAATGGAAGTCAGACTTCTTATATCTGCCCTTTATGCTACTCCATTATGAGGTCAACGAAGGGAGGACGAAGGATATCAAGTGAGGGTAAATTAATTAAAAAATTACAGAAATGTCGACCCGGAATACAAACCCATCCAATGACTAATACAATGACTTATACTCAAATGTTATAACAGTAATAATAATATCAGCCCTATATTATACTACTTGCCCACTGCTGAGCACGGGCCTCCTCTACTACTGAAAACCATGCTGGCCTAGTGCGGATTGATAGACTTCACACACCTTCGAAATTCCTATAGAGAACTTCTCGGATGTGCAGGTTTCCTCACGATGTTTTCCTTCACCATTAAAGCGAACGATAAATTCACAAAGAATACACACATGTCTTTTTAGAAAATTCAGAGGTGTGTGCCCTTGGGATTTGAACCTGCGGACATTCGTCTTGGCAGACCGTTCCACACCCAACTAGGCTATCGCCGCTTCAAAAGTTATACCTACATAAAAAAGACACAATTTCATACTACTTAAGTAGTTTTAATCAACACGAGTGTTCAATAAACCTAGTATTACATAGATTAGAGAGCGCGGTATTTGTTTATAGTTAAAAATATAGCTCACTGACGCACTGAGTTAAATCACGGGAGGTAATTCTAGCGTTGTAGAGATTAATTTAAACTAGGTTTGGCCCTATTTTCTCCATGTTATTCATCATTGAGCTGTTACATCTATTTAGATGATTTAAACAGCGCCAAATATTGGAGGTTGTGTTACGTTCTTTTATTAATGTCATATCACTAATCAATAGTTTATCGTTGATATGACTCTTCTGTCGCAACTCTAGTTGTTCAATAGTTGTCGTTGACGGTAGTTTCTGATACGGTCGGGCATTCGAACACGAACTGTTGGCAAGGAAGCAAATAGCGAAGTGTGCTAGAATAAAAGTGATTTCAATCAATTGTGTTTATTCCTGCAAATTCCTTCTGAGCGTTTTACAGTTGTTAGACACATTTTCTTTGTTGGCTGTTAAGCCACAAAATGCCAATCTACACGACGTGCAGACATTATTATCAGAGTTCACCTTGGATGATAAGGGGTTGCTAGCGCATTCCTGTTGTTTTACGCGTTTCTCGGCTACACATATTAAAGTGAATGTTATTATTAAACATAGCAATACTATACTATAACTTATACTGACCGGACAGTAGTTCCGATCAGCGCTTGTTTTCAGTCTCTCCTGACTTCCTGAGGTGTTATGCCGAAAGTTTATAGAGGTAGCAAGCCAAGCGACAAATAACCTTATAATAAAAATGTTAATACATAATTTTCTAGGATATAAAGTGCCTACATGTTATTCTGGAACATGGTCTATTTACGTACCAAGTTTTATCCAAATCCAACTAGTGGATTCACTTTTTACTTCTAACAAACATCTAAACAACTTTACAAGCTCATACGTGTAATAACAAGAGTAAGATACATAATATTTGTGTTGGAAATATATATGAATAAAATAATTTCGATACACTTTTATGACGTAGGCGTTTGATGAGCATATCATACACTGGGAACAAAAAAAGTATACGACATGAGCATAAGGAAATATGGACTTTATTCGCCCGCCGTTTTCCGACATTATGTCTATATAGATGTCTAATGCGCGAGGATTAGGGCCCCAAGACACGCGCAAATAACGAAGTACTTGAGTTATATGGGCTATTGGAAACATCACACAACTCACTCTTGATTTTGTTTTATAGAATGTGATAGTTGAGAGGAAGATCTTCACACTTTCAGCGAACTTACGGGGTGCGTGAGGCTAGTAAGTCTAACATAATCGTCGAATCCATTTATGATACGAACACAGGAAAGTGACTCCATTGCATTGGGTCGAGATGTAATGTCGACTGACGACGGATCCC
This sequence comes from Manduca sexta, assembly GCF_014839805.1. Taxonomy (NCBI): domain Eukaryota; kingdom Metazoa; phylum Arthropoda; class Insecta; order Lepidoptera; family Sphingidae; genus Manduca; species Manduca sexta. The sequence goes on from NC_051124.1 coordinate 2,037,387, forward strand.
TCACCAGCCCCAATTATGCCGGCCTGTTGGAACCGGATATACTTGGGCTGATCCCGGAACGCGACACACGTGGGCCACTACGTCGAGTTTCACACCTTCTATACGATGAAGCGGCGATAGCATAGTTGGAAGTGGAACGGACTGCCGAGCCGAATGTCCGCAGGTTCAAAACCCAAAGGCAAGCACCTCTGACTTTTTTAAAATCATGTGTGTATTCTTTGTGAATTATTGCTTGCTTTAATGCTGAAGAAAAACATCGTGAGGAAACCTGTATACCTGAGTTCTCTATAGGAATTTTGAGTGTGTGTGACATCTACCAATCCGCATTAGGCCAGCGTGGTGGACTAAGGCCTAATCCCTCTCAATAGTAGAGGAGGCCCCTTGCCCAGCAGTGGGGTAGTATATAATACAGGGTTGATATTGAAAACATATTACCATGACATTGTAAACGGGGCTCGTCTGTCTACCCTTTTGCGCATGAGTAATGGCGCCAAAAATCTGAAAAGGCACAGTTAATTGCTTTTATATTATGTTAAACAGGTACTTAAAGATTTTAATGTTTACGCTCTACTAATAAACTGCCATGGTGCGTTGAATAATTGAGAGTTGTTATTGTGTTCCATTACGTAAAAAATAGTGAAGGCCCGTGTTCAAACAGGGCGGCAAGATTTTGCCGATTAGCAAGGGATAAACTTTCGACAGTCGACGCTCTATCCGGAACCTACTCCATTGCCATCAGTTTGGCGAGCCCTTATAAAGAGTTTTGAACAGACCGTCTATTAATTATGGGTCTCTCGACGGTCGAAACAATTATGCTGGCCTACCTTACTTAATAGTAGAAAGGTGAACGCTAATGTGTTGCTAAGTGCTATAAAGGGTTTGTTATCATGGAGGCAGTCGTCATACTGCAGGTTTAAAATGGTATCCTGCAATGTTACTATACCATACCGTCTCAATATATCAGTAAATATTATCTTAACCATTTCGTACTGTACTGCTGGCTATTATCCGTCGGAACTATACCACTGTCTTTATTATAAGACTTACTCTATTTTGTGGCAGGTCTCTCATATGTGAGAGTCCGCCTGGTTAGGTACCACCACAACGTCTATTTCTGCCGCCAAGCAGCAGTATGCAATCACTGTTATGTTCCGATTTAAAGGACATTGTAGCCAATGTAACTACTTGACATAATAAGGACTTAACATCTCATGTCTCAGGATGGCGAGCGCAGTGGTATACCAAACAATATTTTGTAATTTAAGGTGTTGGATGGTGTTTCTACTGTTTATGGGCGGTCGTATCGCTTACCATCAAGCGAATGGCAAGATTCTTTCGTGTTTGAAAGCAATAAAAAAAAATCTAAACCCATCTACATCTATGCAGCAGTTTATGAAACTCCGTAACACCTAGACAACCTTCGAAATCTTTAACAGCAGTATGGTTATCTTTTTTATTTCCACCTGACCGAATGATTACCTTCAAAGTTCAGAAGGTTATATAAGAAATGTTTCGTGATTCGCGAATGCGGTTTTATAGCTTCGGTGCCAGGCACGCGGTTTTACTAAAAGTAAAGGCCATAAAGGGCTTTTAACAACAATAAGACTAGCTGATAGGTAGGTAGGGATGGCGAAAGTTTAATGGTTAACGTGCGAAGATTTATTTAAAAAATATAGCCCTAAACATGCCATCTAGGTCCGGTTTTAGCTATCCGATTTGTGTTCCTTTTTAGTTGCTTTTTTATGTCCCAACTATATTTTTGTTAATTTTAATGCGCATCGACAAATTGGCTTCACTGCACTTGATGTTAAGCGATTTGAAGCCTAAAGAAAGATACCTATATAATGTTTGACATATTACTCGCGTACCCGAATTTTGTCAAGATTCGCCATCCCTGGCGTATGGGAAGCATTTTTTTAGCGCTAAACCGTATTGTACAAATAATATTTGTATTCCGGTTTAAGGGACATTTATACCCTACATTACTAAGTTAATTATGAAATACTTTTCCGAATAATGGACGCAGTACAATGTTACACAATACTTTACAAAATAAAGTCCGTATAATGTTGTCATCATATATTTAAAAACGTAATATTAAGAGCAAATGCACACCCTAAGTACTAAATTACATCACGAGCACTAACTGGGCTTCAGGCATCAACTAAGAGCAATCTTGTGTAACACGACGAGGTCAACGACAACCACACGTTTCCTAATTAAATCAGTTTGTATAAAAGAAGACCATGATGCTTGGCATTGTCTATATTTACTGAAACAGTGTGCAGGCACTATTTGCTGCAGTTTAATACAAACAATGCATGTATAATTAAATATATTAAGCTTGTAATAAAGTAATTGCCTACAGGATAAAACTTTTAAAACAGTATCTCGAAGCAAAAAATAACATATTGCGGCCAATTTAACAGTAAAAAAAAAACAAATCTCGAAGCAAAAAAAATTGTCTTAGTTAACATATCGCGGCCAATTGACCCCGAACAAAAACTAAGACAAACGTAAATAACCTAAAAGGGAAGCCAGCAGGTCTGTTTGATAGACGCTTCGCTACTGATTGCTTATGTTTGATTTGGTACTTTATTCTATAAGTATTTAATTATTCAGGCGCGGTACAGTGACCCGCTACAACTGATGATAAATGCAATGGAGTCCAATAGAATGTTGACTGACGAGAGATGATTACACCTCGGTAGTCGACACAATAATGCCGGCCTGTTGGAATCGAATATATACAGGCTGATTCCGGACGCCACACACCTATGTGGGCCACTATCTGTAAAGCCCCTTTTTTTCAGGACCGTGCAGTGGAATCAAGTAGCAATTTTATCAAATACTCGGGCCTATGGTCTCAATCAGCTGTGAAGTACTGAATCTTATAAATCAATCAAAGATATGATCGCTTATGTCTCAGGGGTCACCGCACGATATCCCACGAGCCGGCATGTATTCTGGCTGGCACTCCGCCCTGGGATTTGGAGGCAAAGGTTCTCGCGTCGGCCTTTCACTGGCGGGAAGAGATCTTTTCTCAGGGAGAGAGACCAGCTCCAAAAGAGATTGAGCCCTACCTAGCCTCGCTTCGCAAGCTGGCCGTGGAGGAATGGATAGCCAGGCTGGAGAGCCCAAGCGCAGGAACGCGAACCGTTGCTGCAGTGCGCCCTGTCCTCGCCCAGTGGATGGATAGGCGTCACGGTGCACCTACATTCCGCCTGACACAGGTGCTATCTGATCACGGCTGTTTTGGTTCATACCTGTGTCGGATTGGGAAGGAAGAGACTGCCGTGTGCCATCATTGTGGTAACTGTCGCGAGGATACGGCTCAGCACACACTTGAAGAATGTCCAGCCTGGGATGAAAAACGCAGTGCTCTCTGCTTAGTCGTCGGGGGAGACCTCTCGCTGCCGACTTTGGTTGCCACCATGGTTGACAGTAGGAGATCATGGAAGGCGATGGTCTCCTTCTGCGAGCGTGTCATGTCGCAGAAGGAGAGCGGTGAGCGACATCGAGAGCGAACGGATCCCGTTCGCCGCCAACTAAGCAGAAGGAGGCGCCGAGGTGATGACATCTGACCCGGCGTCACAGCCCTGTGGACGAGGGCCCGAAAGAATATCGCCACGGTAAACCCCTGCCTGTCGTACAAGGCGACTAATGGGGATCCCATCAGGGCATTGGACATACATTCGAGCCTGTAAGTCGGTCCTGAAATGGGATGAATTAGTGCGCTAATCCTCGCCGCTGTTGTAAACGCTAGCCGGGTTCAATGTACAGACGGACTGTTTGCACAGTACACCGCAGAGGTTGTTCCGGTAGAGATCTGAGGTAATGCCTTATGGTACCCCGGAGCCGCCTCTAATGCATCGATGAAGGATTCCGCGGGGTTTTAGTCGGTACGCCGACGTGCATAGCGTGCTGGCAACCCCGACATACCCGCCTTGGTTCCTTGGACTAATGCGGGATCTTAACGTGATTTCCCCGCGAAAAAAAAAATTATCGCTTATGTCGCATAGTTGCGATATCTCAAGGGAATCAAAGCCTATAGGGTATTTCCCGTGCACTTAGATTCACTTTGGCACAAAGCAATATCTTAGAGCATATTATGTAAAGGAAACCATCTAAAAACTGTAAATGTGTACTTAACGAAAAAAAGGAAAGATATTATTACAAACTTATTATTTCCGGTTGATGCAATAACCGTGTCTAGGGAGCAAACGACAATGTTAAGTTTGTCTTTTAACCTGTTTTTTTTTTTTAATTAAATCAATAATATTATATAATTTTTTTTAATGTCAGCCCTCGATGCGCGGGTCCTGCTTGCACTTGCCGGATTATTTCATCGTGGCATGGCAAATTGCCCCTTACGGCACCTGCTGATCTGATGAGGTCCAGATAGAGTATGTCTAGCGATGATCGATGATAAATCTCTAGTCTACATAATTTGAACAAGTTTGAAGCCGGATATACATAGGCTGACCCCGGAACACGACACTCTTATCTAAGCCACTGTGGCGCGATTTACACCTTATGTACGGGGGTCGCTAGTCGTACGGACACTAATATCCTATCTACAAAAAAACAAAGTGTAAACAAAATTGAAATGTGTTGAAAAATGAAACGGTAATTCAGCTTTCAAATATTGCAATGAGCAAGCGTGAGGGCGTAGGCGTAACGCGTACGAGGCTATCTCGGTATTTCTTTCTTACGCACGCTCCGTAATAACCGATGACGTCATAGTTCACGTATTGCATCTCTTTTCTATTACTGGACAGACAATTATTGATTTTTATGCAGATTTTATAATTAATTTGGGATATTGTGAAGGTCTTTACATTCAAAACCCAAAGCACACACCTATGACTTTTCGAAGTTATGTGTGTAAAGGAAAACATCGTGATGAAACCTATATACCTAGGAATTGTCTCTAAAAATAGCGAAGGCATGTGAAATTTGTCAACTCACACTAAGCTAAGCCAGTGTGATGGAATAAGGCCCTCTCAGTAGTAAAAGTAGGAGGCCGATGCCCTGTAGTGAGATAGTATTATAATACAGGGCTGGTTTTACAATTATTTTGTGCAGCATTTAAGATGAGGTAAAAGTAATAAAAATTCTTCAGTCATTTATTATAAAGCATTACTTAGATATAAATACATTTGATGTCTCAAGGTGATTCACATCCACTTTAGACAATGGGACACCGGTAGAGCTGGTCAATGTTGTAGATAAATAAGTCAATGTGGCTCTACCCCCCTAAAACTATATTTATTTTTAACTACTAAAACATCAGAGTCAGAAATAAATATTACTAACATAAATATGTGCATCGAAAGGGGTTATTGAACTCTGCATTTTCTTGTCGATGGATCCTTCGCGGCATTATAAAATGTTGGCGGGAATTAGTGCTAATATGTATTAATTTAAAAGAATTTCTGATAAATTTCTAATTTCTTATATTCTACTATTGACGTTACATTTTTGAAAACGTCTCCTAGATACATACTCGAGAAAATTACAAGAAAAGTGACTCAACTCCAGAATACAAAACATTGTTTACAAACATCATTAAGGTAGCAGCAGATTTAAATTAGGGTAAGTATTGGCTGGTCACAGGTACGAAAAGTTTTGATTTATATATCCTCAATATTATCGGGCAATCACAAATTTCCAAAACTCCTCGTGACACCAATTTACCGATAAATTCATATATGACCCGTTCAAAGTTCAATTCATCACTATTGTTGAGAATTTCCTCTGAGCGGGCCTTTCTAAGAGATTAGATCCGATGCAATCCAGTTGTTCCCTTTGTGTGCTCGCTCGGATCATTGAGCGTGTTATATACAGAAGATGGTGGTGTTAGTCACTCAGTCTCACTTGGTTCGTGTGAAACGAAGTTATATTCTTCTTGTTTGTGTTTGAAGCGCCTGAACTGCAGTGAACGCCAAATTGCCGGATATTGTCATTTGCCCGTAATATTTCGCCAGGCGTTAAATTAATTATAATGGCGATCGTATTCGGCGTTGTTTGTGCGTTGTTAGTTGCTTTGATTCATGATTGTGAGTATATTTTTCTATTCGATTGTTTTTTATATTTGAATTAAATGGAATAATGGCTAATAAATAATGTAGACTTGATGGTTTGTACCTCAAGATTTAACACATTAACTTAAATTTGCCGTTTTTTATAAGACATGATTGTTGTTATTTAATATTATAATTTCTCCATTTACATTATAAATTCATTTTCATTAAACTAAATACCTGAGTTACAATTTATAAATAATTCAATTAGCACATACTGAACTACCATACAACTCTACATACTGAATTTAAATTTAAAATAATTTTGACAAAATATATGACATAAATTTTAGTAATAATAAACTCCGAAAGAAAAACAAATATTCTTATCTAAAAATTATTCCTAAGAACCATCTCTATCGCATCGGCTTTCAAACAAAAAACGCATCAAAATTGGTCTAGGAAAATCTATCTAGAGGTTTGAAGCCCACCATTTCTTCTTCTACTTTCACAGGTCTGATTGTTTTTAAATTTGATATACTATTACTTCGATGGTATTTCTAAGTCATGACAACATTGATCCGAAGCTGCAGCATGATGTATTTTTTAGGATATCTATCTTCTCAGCAACTTACAGCAGATATATCGTGTTTGTACTTGTAAGGATGATCTCAATAGTCGATAAATTAGTAACAAATAAATTGAAAGATAAAATAAAAATAATAAAAATCCCCGCACCAAAATCGTTTAAAAAGCAAAAAATAGTTTTATTCCTTTAAATATATGTATTATAAAGTTCGTAGGCCATTGGTTTAGGCACAAATACAGATAAAGGAAATGCTTTATTATTTTTACGAGTGAATGACCTTCTTTAGTCTGGACTCTAGAATCTAGTCTAGAGTACTATGAGTAAGAACCGCCATTTTGTGTAGTACGCATTAATACCTAATTTTTGGATTAAACCGTGAGACAGCCACATCCTTATTTTATCTGACTTCCAGTGTTTCATTGAGAAAATTGTGTTTGTAACAGTTTCGACGCTGCAACAAAAGAATTCCTTAAAAACGAGATACAAAACAAATTCAAACATTCAAGAGATAAAAAAATGAAATATTCAAGAGGCTTACTTAATATCTTATTGTTTTTACTTACAATTATAACTTATAAACAACCCATAATGCCTGAAATGTACGTTGGGCTACACTAACCTCTTCTCGCGTAAATTATAGCATGCATCACACAAAGTAACGACTTATCGTGATGCCATTTACTGACAACTGCATTGTGACTTGTTCCGGGATGTGCCCATCTACATCCGGTTCCAACAGGCCAGCATAATTGTGTCGACTACCAAGGGGTAATCAACCCTCGTCAGTCGACATTCTCTTTAACCCCTTTCTACTTACCATCAGGTGCAGTGTGGTCAATTTAGCGTGCTCATATAAAAAAAGTATTTGACATAATATCGCCTTTAACGTCAGAATGACAATTCTTATGCACAGATTTTATGTAAGTTTATTAAATTCGTCCTAATTGTTCAATTGTCTCCTTTCCAGGCGAAGCTATAAAGTGCTTCGAGTGCAACAGCGCGAACAACTCCGCCTGCCTCGACTTGCACGTGCAGAAAATGAACGCGATAGTACCCGTCGTGGAGTGCGGCAACTCACTGCCGAATGTCCTCAGCAAGCAGTTCTTCTGCAGGAAGATTACGCAGACTAGTAAGTTTTATTTAGCGAATGGGTAATCTTATGGTAATTGTGGGAGGTGTTTCCAGCTTTAGAGCAATTGGTATAATGGAGAGGGTAGATATACACGGGAAATCTTAGTCACCAAACAAGTCCTAATTCTTGATGTCTCATCCTCTCCCAGTGACCGTCCCGGGCCGAAGTTCGTAACTTGTTAGTGCGTTGCCCACAGCATGGGCAATTTAATCATGGTCGCTTAATTTCCAAGGTTTGCATCATGCATGTGCCTAAAGAGCTCATCCAAAAGTCCGGTGTGTTAATAAAAGCCGACCTTTGTCAAGGTAAGACGTGTCATGTTAAAAAAAAAAATACAAACAAGAAGTAAATGCAAATGTTGACTTGGTTTTTAGACAATGGTAACACCGCGGTCGTGCATTCGCCAGAAATATTGAAATCTAAATGGTTTCTTCCAGCATAGCGCTTCACGTTACTGATGGTAACAGAACAGTGTAATGGGTGCATAGATTTAGCCAATATTTAGATTACGTCATAAAGTTGACGACTGTCGAAAAATAAACTCTCGCGTAAACAATTCTATTTGGAGTGGTGGTTGTAAAGGTGCATTTGCCTGTACAAAGTATACCGATATCAATGACCAAAGACCTCCGGCCCACGCTGACCCAATTCGCCATCCCCGGATGCGATATATAGTCCTTCAACAGTAGCCATTGTGGCCGCTTATTACAAGCGCAATTGCAATTTAGCTAGATCGCACGGAGCGTAGCAAGTGCCGCAAATTGAATGGTAATTAAATAATGATATAATAATACGAGTGATTAACGGTGCGTGTCCATAGCCGTATTCTGGTCGGAAGCAGGAGGTTTTAGTTATGATGAAATAAATAATATTCGTAGCGGTAACAGGGTTTTAATAACAGACAAAATGTAGTGTCTTTGATACCTTTTGGAAAAGGAATTAATTTGAAACATGTACCTAATGACACGTAATGATAAACCTTTAAAATCATATCATTTTCTATAAAACATGGTTTTGCACCTCTCGAACCACTCCATCATGATTACCAGCTTTGCTCTACCATCCATTGTAGGATACAATTAAAGGTTTCGGAAATTGATAAAGTGCCGAGACGTTGATATTCAGGGCTGTGGCATATTGGGTTAAAAGAGCTTGAATGTATGGATACTGTAGGCATTTGACTTGTATTATTGGATATTTGACTTAATTGACTTGAACTAGGTCATTAAATAACTATTAACCAAGTGATCTAGTTATAATACAGACGATACCTATGGTTGTAAATATAATTCGTTACATTGAAAGATTAAAATAACAGTCAAATAAATATAAAAATATATGTAAATATTTATATTGCACGCACTCTTTCCAAAAGAGAAATAAACAATTTTAACTACAACAAACGATAATAGATGGCGTTTTTTACAGTTCTGTATCCAGATCACACACCCGAGGTTAGAGTGACGCGCAGCTGTGGATGGATAAAACACAAACGAGAATGCTACAAAGCTGATAATAAGGACCATTTGGAGACCGTCTGCCAGTGTTTCGGCGACATGTGCAACGGTGCCGTCATCCTGGGACAGAAAGTAATAATTTTGTTAGTCGCCGCCATGTTTGTTTGGTGTTGGCGGGAAAACTTATGTCAAACAATAGCTTAAGATTAAACATATTTTTATACCGTATTTTTTTCTTTTTATAATACCTAATTGGTATGTAGTACCCTTGAGCTGAACATTATCAATAACACTTACCTATTGCGCTAAGAGCCTTACTTTTTTGACGGATCGAATTATGTACCTTTTAGGTAAACGTTAGCAAAATATTGGTTATCAATACAGTGAAATTGCGAATGTATGCTTAATGAATGTAAATGAATAGAATTTAGCTGCGAACGAATGAACAGCTAAAGTGATTTAATAATAGGCAAATAACTTTAAAAAACAGCGCCATCTAGAGCTAATCAAGGTGATTAATTGTACCGTTATCTTATGAATCAAAGTTCACCACTTCTTGCGTAGCAAATGGATATATTTAAATGATAAAGGAAAAGATAATTATGTGTACAACCGACAGAGTCGTCTAATATATAATGTATATAATGTAACCATGAATAATTGAACGTTTTTAAGACTAAAATATACATTACACATAATTTTAGATGGACGTATTTGGAAAAAAACACTGGGCCAGATTCCTTAGGGCTTAGTAAATATTTTCGTGGGTGTTCAACTACCACTGTTTTTCCTGTTCCGTGATGATACTGTCTAGGTTAATTTCAGACTTTTTTTCAAAGTGTTGATACAGTCACGGCACGGCACGTAAACTGTTAATCATCAACCTGATGGACATCAAGGTTTTTATAACTGGTAAAATCAAACATACCCTGCAGCAAAAGCATAGGCAATTAACAAAAACAGAATTAAAACAATCTTCAGAAAAAAACTGGTAACCAAAATCTAAATCCACACACCCATCGTGAAAAATCTATTGGTTTTGCTAGCACCCATGCGTATAGAATAAGTCTTTGCGTGGAACACAATGATACACGGCCCTGCGGTCAGTACTCTCCTACCACTGATTCATTTAACGTGTTTACTTTCCAAATAAATCGATTTTATATTAAATCGAAATGTTTCTAAAATATTCAGTGTTTTTGTTGTCATTTTATATTCAATATGGTAAGTTTGTTTACTTAATATCTTATCATTACTCTTGCACGCTAATATAATTTGTAAAATGATCATTTTAGTGTCGGTTATATTAAGTAAATTGCCTTGTACTGAGCGGAAACCGATCAATAAAAACGACTATAGCACAGTCTAAATTCATTGTCCTCAAATACCTTTTATTTTTAATTCGGTTTGTGTGTATTCGGTACACGGTATGCATATGCTCATTTTAACCGCAGATATTAACCGTATTTTTTATTTTTTTAAATTTACACATACATAATGCCATAACAGTTATGGTACTAATGCGATGTTATACTGACATTTATATTCACTAACCTTTAGCTTTTCCTTAAAAAATCTTACCTATAAAAGTTACAATAACTGTTCTTACTAATTACGATGTAACCTCTCATCTTTATGAATGACTGTCTCAAACAAGACACTTATAGCAGATTAAAAAAATATTGGCAAGTTCTCTAGCAAACGATACCACGTTACTTATTCTGTTAAACACTTATATCACTTAATGATTTTTTATATTTACGCGAATGTTAGAAATTAAAATAAAATTATTTTGCGGATATTATTGTGTTTTTCGAAATGTCGGAATATAATTATAATATAAAACATAAAATCCGCAAAATAGTTTTATTTTTATACCTTTATCACTATTCAACAATTTAATGCCACAAATTTTAAACATCTCAATGTTAACCACATTTGGAATACAAATAGATTGTCTTGAGCAATACACGTCACTGGTATAAAGATATGAACGTCGTTTGATACGCGAACTTTAACCCACATAAGTATTATTGTTAATTAGGTTAGCATACCAATAATATTACAAACACTATAAACAAAAACAAAGTATGCTGAAGTTATTTAAGTTTCATTCTTAAATCTCCCTATTTTCTTATAATATTGAGATTATGAGTATAAATTTTAGCCATTTAACCTGCAACCTGAGGCACATTTATGACAAAAAATATATTTAATTAATTAACGCATTAAACCAGATAATTACTAAAAAAAAGTGCCAACGAAGCATAACTTCATAATTAGTCCTTTAACTCTACATTTATTGTAAGGCATTCCCAAAGAAGCGCGGTTTCCAACAAAACCCACCATCCATGATCCTAATATTTTTTTGAATTCTTTTTTTATTAAATTATATAATATTTTATAGTTTAATCCGTTGAGTATAAGGACCTCTTCTAGGTTTATTAGTGCGTTATATTGAACACAGGGTCATCAATCCGTTGCTACGAATGCAACAGCATGAACAACTCGATGTGCCTCGAGCCAGCGCAGTATGACCTCGATACGCTGATGAAGTTCATGCCCGTGGTGAACTGCGGCGAAGGCGTTCTAGCCACGGGCAGCCACGGATTCTTCTGCAGGAAGATTGTGCAGACTAGTAAGATTTTAAACGTTTAGTCATGGAGTTTCATGAGTTATTATAATACGATCTTTGTACGATCTAATGGTTGATACACCGCCTATGAACAGCCACAGTACCAGCAGTGAACAAATGCGTTGTGAGTCTTAAAGAAGAGGGGAAAGAGAAAATAAGTAGTAAGGAGTTATTATATGTTCAGTGGTCCGTAAATCTTGTTTAGTATATCCGTCCGGATCGTGACAAATATACACATGGTGTAAAACACGCCGTAGTGACCCCTGTAGGTGCGTCACGTTCTGGGATCAATTTTATACATTATGTTTCAAACAGACTTCTGTTGACTGGCGAGGGATGATCATCTTTCGTCAGTCAATACTCCTCTTAGGATCCTGTGCAGCGAGGCCACTTTACCATCACCGCTTAGAAAAAAATAAACGCAACAGCAACCTTCACATTAGTTAATAATTCTACTCCAGTTAAAGACCATTAATGCTGTAGACAAATTAATCTATTTACACCATGGCATCACCTCAATTAGTGACTTACATGATACCTAGAGTTTTTAATTAGAAAACGTTGCATCCAACATACAGCTTAATATGTAAGTAATTATAGTGGCTATGACCTTCCAATTAGAAGCAGCATCACTAGTAGACTGCTGTTGAGCAGAATCAAAATAGTGCTGCTCTGGATGGTTACCTTGTCAAGAAGCTTTCAAACCATAATTCCATATATACTTATTATATACCTAATTATACTATAAACCATCAGCCTCATAGTCAACTGCCAAACATAGGCGTAACCTAAAGCGTTCCAGATGGAGCTGTCAATAATATTATAAATACGATCCCTGTCTCGTTTTCCCGCTCATATTGCTGAACCGATTTCAATGAAATGGTATGGAAATAGATTGAGATCTTGAGACGGACAAGAGCAACTTCCGATCACAATCAAAAATCATGTTAGAGCTTTTATCCCGGAAAAACTATTTCATATAAAATGCGCTTCGTATATACCGCTAGCAAGTTCACCTAATTAATAATAATAATAATAATAACAGCCCTGTATTATATACTTGCCCACTGCTGAGCACGGGCCTCCTCTACTACTGAGAGGGATTAGGCCTTAGTCCACCACGCTGGCCTAGTGCGGGTTGGTAGACTTCACACACCTTCGAAATTCCTATAGAGAACTTCTTAGATGTGCAGGTTTCCTCACGATGTTTTCCTTCACCGTTAAAGCGAACGATAAATTCACAAAGAATACACACATGATTTTTTAGAAAAGTCAGAGGTGTGTGCCCTTGGGATTTGAACCTGCGGACATTCGTCTCGGCAGTCCGTTCCACACCCAACTAGGCTATCGCCGCTTAGTAATAGTATTTACTACATAATTAGTTCACCTAATTATGTAGTAAATACTATTACTTATGTTTAACGTACAATCGAACACGTGACCTTTATCTCAAGCCATTATTTTATCTGTGCCTGATAACATCCAATGTCGAGGGATCTTGTGTTTTGTAAACACAAATGATATACGCTTTAGACAAACGCGATAATGATTAAATTACGCTATTAACTGTTCATGTAGCATTTAAGGGATTATCTTAGACATCAGGGTCATAATGATATATATAAAGCTGTTGCATATAAGAAAGACTTAAAGACTTTATATAGTGGTAAACTAAATAATATGTATGTTCTATTGTTATGTACATAGAATGAAGAATGTTTTAATATGGTTTTAAATGAAACCTTAGTACATATAAATTTGCTGTTAAAAGTTATAAGCATCACCCATGTTTCAATTATTGTCCCATTGCCGAAAAACTAATTTCAAATATTGATTTTTTTATTTTGTATTACCAATATTTTAACATATACTTATTTACAAAATTGTGTAGACATGACCCCCCCCCCCCCCCCCGGTAACTCTCATGGACTCTCTCCTAATAATCTGTTTCAGTCTTCCACAAAGGATATGAGCCGGATGTCCGAGTAACTCGCAGCTGCGGCTGGATCAGACACCACCGCGACTGCTACAAGGCCGACAACGAGGACCACTTGGAGACAGTCTGCCAGTGCTTCTCCGACGGCTGTAATGCGGGCCCCAGGATCGCTTACACATTAGCCCTGATGATCCTTGCTGTAGTAATGACTGTTTTCTAGCAAATATTGTGCATATTGTAATGTTTGTTATGTTATTAAAGAGACGTAGTTTTATATGGTGTTTCATTTGTCTAATAGTATTTAGTCTATGATATTAGAGTTCAGTTCCTGTTTCGGAAGACGACTAATTCTCATGCACGCACATTTCCGCTAGATGGCGGTATCAGTTGGTCACTTCAAAATGGTATTTTGTAGTTATTTTGTAATAAATTATGATTTGATTTCATTTAAACAAAGGCTTACTTAAATATGAGCAGAGACAAAGCTGCCGAGAACCGTATCTCTTGCCTAGAGTAATATTTACCGCCGGGTTGCGTACCAATTTATTACAAATAGGCAAGAGTATGTATGTATATGTATGACAAATGAATAAAAATTGTATGAAGCCCGGTATTATGAAATCACGAGTATAACTATCGTAACGAAATCTACACACAAACCGACCTCCGACAATAGAGCGGAAATCTATTCAGATCATATCCTGTCTATATAAAGTGTAGGCAGGGACGTAACCAGGGGAATGGTAGAGCTGGTATTCACGGCTGCAATTTCAAGTCAAGAATATATTTTTGATGTCAATGTAAGTTGGCTATTATATCAGTGGCGAAGGGTATATATAATTCCTGCCGGCTTCCCTTCAGTAAATAATAAATAATAATATCAGCCCTGTATTATATACTGTCCCACTGTTGGGTACGGGCCTCCTCTACTACTGAGAGGGAATAGGCTGGCCTAGTGCGAGTTGGTAGACTTCACACACCCTCGAATATTCCTAATAGAGAATTTCTCAGGTATGCAGATTTCCTCACGATGTTTTCCTACACCGTTTAAGCAAGCGATAATTCACAAAAAATACACACATAATTATTTTTTTTGAAACATCAGAGGTGTGTGCCCTTGGGATTTGAACCTGCGGACATTCGTCTCGGCAGTCCGTTCCACAACCAATTAGACTATCGCCGCTAGTATTTTTCCCTTGAGTAATATATGTAAAATCTAATTATTGTTAGAACGATTCTAGACCGCATTTATGCATATTATTAGTAACTATAATTAGTGTCGGGTTCCCTTTCGGAAAATTTCACCCTTCGATTTTGATACATATTAAAAAGAAATTGTGAATTTCTTTGTATTAAGTACTTAATTTAGGAGGCAGGTATTCCTATTCTGATTTTCTTCATCACTAATGAAAAGAATCATATCCCTGAATGAATAACTGATTGTAGAGCTTGCTAAAAAAACATACAATACTGCCGCATTTGGGAATCGTACCCAGGAAATCCCGGCTTTGGAGTACGTTACTAGTAAACAATGGAAGCTATAAAGACTCTCCAAATAACAAAAATGGGCAAACAAACCCATAAGTTCAGGACAATGTGATTCCCGTGTTGTAGATGTGTTGATGTTCAAAACATAAATAAATAAATAACTAAACATACACGACACATACTGTAAGATAATAAATAAGTGTATTTATTATATCTATTATATACCTACATACAAATACATTTAGATAGATATTGAAAATAGCGCCATCTAACGAGTTGTGTATGCAGCTCTACATAGCACAGTAGTTTTAAACAGACACAAGATGGCAGTTTCGTCGTTTATAAATTAATCATATAATTTTTATTTTCCACAACTTAATGCTTGTTTACCTCTATTAATCAAACTTAATTGAATAATAATATTAATAAAGAAACGATAAATACTTAAAAGCCAAAGAAGTTGACATATTGTCGTTTATTTTAGATACCAATCTATAAATTCGTCAGTTTTATCAAGTCAGGTTGGCCGAGTGGTCTAAGGCGCCAGATTTAAGCTCTGGTTCCCGAGAGGGAGCGTGGGTTCGAACCCCACACCTGACAAAATCTTGTGGTTTACTTTTTATTTTTTTGATTTTTTAAATTGACAATTCAAATCTTAAAAACAAATAACTTTCGCGCTAGTTGAAAATACATAATATGGTTTTCTTTAATCATTAATTTCCGCGTATTAAACGGAAATACTCCAAAACTGAATTCCTCGAAATTATTTACATAAAAGTAGATCATATTATTCTTGTTGATTATTTCATAAGAACACTTGAATACCTGAGGAATGAATCATCACTACGTTGCTATGTTAGTCATGGCCAATCAACATCGCTCACTCTGACACACCTCGGGTGCCTGATGGGCTGACGTCACGCGTCAGGGCCGCCATTTGCAATATTATGAAATAATGACGTCGGATTAGTAACGGTATTGGTTTTACCAAGAAGTAAATTTGATTTCCTTTGAATCGTAAACATTGGCTGCGGTGTGATAGTAATTTCAATGATATATTATAATATTGTATTATGAATTGTATTTGTTTATTAAATATAAGCTGTATTACCGTGGGGAAAGGTGAAATTGTACAGAAGGGAAGCCAACACAAAATGTAGATTAATACTATTTATAATTCGATTTAGGGCCAATGCGATATAAATTTGAATTATTTATTAGCTTTTAATTACATTTATTTTAATAATTGATTACATAAATAACGAAAGGGAAGCAGTTAGGAATCCGTTTATGTGGACCCTTCACTATTGCTGTATTATAGTGCTATGTGACGTATCTCACGTATGTACTAGTTCAAGGTACCATTTGCTGTCTGTTTCTGCCACCAAGCATGCTTGTATTCTGTTTGCGGCTAATTAATTAACTGCCGGCCTAGCATGCGCATCACGAGATATCTCGAAAACGAGAGTAGACAAATTGTCGATGTCGATAAATATCTCGTTTTCTCTAACATGCGCACCACGATCGACAAATTCCTCGTTGAAGACATAAGTTTACTCGTGAAGACAAACCGATGTTGCCCATTGAAATATATATTCTAAACATTTTATTTTCTAATATAGCTACAATGGTTTTAGTTCATTCAATTTTTATAGATCTATGATCCAATTAGGTTTTTTGACGTTTTATGTGACAGTTTATGTCATAACAAAGAGCATAATGTAAATAAAAACGTAAATAAGTAAACAAATTCAAAATTAATAATAATATTGTACAATATAATAAGGATTCTAAAACAAAATAACAGCTCCGCCCTATTTTGGAGTACGAAGTAACAAGACACAAATCAAATAAAATCTAATAAGACAATTATTTGTACGAGTATATGGTGCCCAAGCCGGACTTTACCTCGGGTGACTACGCCCCGCCGTGAGAACGATGTACCATAATGCCTAATGGAATCAGTAGTCCAATCGGGAAGGAGATGGCTGTGGCTTTGGGCCTCACAAAATACCCAATTGATGTAAGTATACTTAGTGAAACAATAACCTTATTAGCAAAACACCAATGTTGTAAGTTGAACTTTGCAGCCACAAAGCTCAAGTTTGTTCTTATTCGATGGTAATTGATGTTTTTTAGTATTAGTGTTTATTAAAATATGAAGTAAGTATATATTTTCTTTTTGTTTTAGTTCCGTGAATCAAGTGCCTCTACATTCATTGGAATGTCCCCAGCCCAGCAGTCAACACCATGTTGAAGAGCTTACCAAATACTACTCCCAAAAAGTTTTTTAGTTGCTCGGTTTGAACTTAATACTTTAATGAAAATATGTATTTTTATAACCAGTTTTTTTTAAGAAAAACTACATTTTTTAAATACTTAATATCATGTATATATATTTCGTTATACCTTTTATTTATACACTAGATAAAACATCTGTATGTTAGGAAATTTGGTTCTGTTCTGTTGTGTTCTTGTTCTGTTGGTTTAGGAAATTAATAATATAAGTAAACTGCAGCAATTACTTGAGAGTGCAATTTCTGTTTCTTGTAAGTGTTCATAGTATTTCATTACAGTAATAGTAGGAATTTTGTTGTATAACAAGTTATTATGAAATATTCTATTGTTGCCTAAATTTGTGTAGAAGATTTTGTTGTAATAATGAAAACTATGTTGATATTTAAAATGTGAATATAATAAAATATACATTATTTACATAGGAAAATATCTATTTATTATAATTGAGGTCATCCTGCTTGTGAGACACTTGCAGGTACTGATAATTGTACAGGTTCTTCTCACATATGATGGTCATTTATAATAGTTTCCTCCATTGGAACACTGTAACATAAAATACTGCATTACCTACAGTTACTTAACAATAGTAATATAATGTGAAGTTGTACCAGTGGTAAAATAATATAGTCAAACAACTATTTGAAACAGTGTATAACCATATATCCATTATTGTTAAGTCCATCAGTATACAATCAGTGTAAATGAAGTTTTTAATAAAGAAATAAAGCAAGATATTGTTTGTTCATATTGTTAAGTTGCATAGTAATAGTATCTTCTCCGATACCTGGCATTCACATTAAGAGTTTTGCTGTTTGAATCCAGAATGTGACATTTTTTTGGTAACATATAGGTACTAGTTTTGCAAAACATTATGGTAAAACAAGTTACTCATTTGTATTTGTAGTATTAAAATAAACAAAATTAAAACTGCAATTAATCTGATTAAATAGTTCTTATTACCTCATTAGTTGGCACACTAATTTCATTTTTATGAAAGGTATCACGCTATGTATTAATTGTGAAGATATTTCTCAAAGTACATTCATTTTTTATTTCTATTAACTCTAATAATTAATTAATAGTACATTACCAGTTGAACCTTGGTGTTGCAGGCATCCTTCCTCATTTTTTTATATTGTGCACTTTGTGGCTCATTAGGAGGTAATATTTTTATATGGGTACAATCTAAGAGCCCTAACATACCTTGCACGCAAAATTCACGAGTCTCACCTAAAAAAAATAAAAATGATTCCATTATCTATAAATCAAAATACTTCAATTGATATTAAACTCAGCTACTTATGTAATTAAGTATGTAATAAATATATTCAATTACCTTTAAACGGACGGCTATGCCTTTGGCTTGAGACTCCAAATCGGGAGCAAACTTTTCTTTAATATACAATGCCATTCGTTTTGTAGCAAAGGGATATCATAAATCAATTAAGTATAATATGTCTTCTTTCCACTTTACACGCCTCTCGTTTGTCGTATATCGATATTATTTTACTATAGTAAGATACCACCATCGCGTTTTAACGAATAAATTAAATTGATAATTTTCTCGGTTTATCTCTTCGTACAATATCAAAGAAGACAAATATCTCGTTTACATGTGTCAAAAAACGATAAAATTATTTGCTCATGTTAGGGTTTGTAGACAAAAATACCACAGATTAGTAAAACATTAATTTTTCTCTACTTTTCTCGTGACAAGTCGAGAAAATGAGCGCGCATGTTAGTGTCGGTAGACATATAGAGATAAACGACAAAATCACGAGAAAAAGTGTCGACAAAATTTTGTCGTCGTGCGCATGCTAGGCCGGCTGGTCTTTATGAAACTAAGATCTAATGCATAACTTAATTATTATAACCTAATTAATAAATTTTAAGTCCTAATTGATGCTAGTACTGTTTATGAACAGTCATGACTCATCACCGAGCGAGCTAACTGTTCCATATTATTTGTATGAAATAAAAACGAACGCCTTTGCTTGTGGACTTAATGCAGCTCTATCACGGTCCCTTAGCACAGGTTTTAGTTGGTAACCAAAGCGGCAACCGTCCTTGGACTATCGCTTTAAGGGGGTTTGCTCATGCAAGGAGCATATAGAAAAACATACTTCGGAAATAGGGTGAAAAGGTCTCGATTTGCCTAGAACCTAGTCAACGCCGCTACAGTCCCTTGCTTCTAATAAAACCCGATACAATGATGAAAGACTGTTAAAGTTTATGTAATTGCTGCTTCTAGATTCTAGGTAATAACTTCCTTAGTCCATACATATAAAATGGATATACCGTTCCCATCTGGCTGTCTAATAATAAATAAAGGAGTAAAAGAAATAAATAGATTGTATTGTATGGTCATTGTTTATAGTGATTTTTTATGTTATAAAAGGCAAACGTGCGCACTGTTCACCTGATGGTAAGTGATTGCTGCCGCCCATGAACAATACCACTTGTATAATGATGCGTTGCCGGCCTTTTAGGTGGGAATACTCTTTTTTTTTTAAGTTTTGTCGTATACATAAATTAGGAGACGATTCAAATATCAGACCTAAATAAATATGTAACATTAAATTCTGATTAAATGAAACACTTTGTACTTATTTCGTAACTGTATGAAAAGGTATTCAACGAAAATTACTTATACAACCATTATTGTTTTGGTTGATTTTTGACTTATGACTTTTGACCTGGCCTTTACGAAGAGTGTCAGATATTTGACATTCGAAGGTTCGGTGCGGTCGACCCCTACCGGTTCTACCATCCACATTCTCCTTAGAAATTCTTTTTGTCAGTCTTCTATCATCCATCCTCTTCAAATTCCCAAACAAGCTAATAACTACTACATCATGTTATTATATATTTTTGTACTTTTATCTGGTAAATAATGCTTATAACAGCATATTGCTCGATCATTCTACGCAAACAGAGGGTGTGGTCAGAATAAGTAACAATAATATAAACTTATAATAAATATTGTTTTTTAATACAATTCGTACGTATATTTAGAACTATTACAATTTTTTCGTTACAAGACGCTACATTCATAACTATCATAAAGTAAATAGAGACAGAAAACGCGCGAAAATTCTAGGTATCTACAAAATTATCAATGAAAACTGCGCAGTAAACAGATTCTCTGTATAAACATCTGTTTGGAAAAGTACCGCAATGAAAACGCGAGCACGTGTTATCTGCAACTTACATGCAATTTATGTGATCTTTATCACGAAAATATAACAATGAAAATAGCTTGGCTGAACAGTAACATTGTTTTGCAAAACCTAGTAATGTAATACAACATGAAAATGTAAACTTTACTATAATGGTTTTAGGTGTGGAATTGAATGGCAGGTCAGCAGACTCGCGTGATCCATAGACATTGAAAGTGTGTGTGTGTGTGTGTGTGTGTGTGTGTGTGTAAAATGCGATTACGGACTGTTTACAAACACATAGACTCATGTGCGCGTGGTGTTTGTGTGGGTAAATGTTTTATTTGTTTACATATTTTTATTTGTATTGTTTATGCTTTCGGTTTCTCAGCATTTTTTCTTTTGATCTGACAGAAAGAGTTCTTGAAAAGCGGACATAAATGCTTGTTCTTGTTCTGAGATAAAGCGTAAATATTAAATGTCAGTACATAATATAATTCTACTATAAATCTGATAATTATAATCAACTGTACCGCTATCAAATCAAATGATGTATAAGAGGTTTATCGATGGGTTTATCCCATGAAACACGGAATATCAAATGACGACATTTAATGAAACACGATTTAATTATCTATGGGCAGAAATAAAAATTCCCCCACAAATACTCTACTAAACTCATAATTCACTTTGGCTTTGCCATAGATAAGAATAAACAATAGGCATTAAAGTCTACATTGTTCTGCGCATGTTTAGTCAAAATATTATGTTTCCCGCGCACCCACACTAGTACAGATCATTGGTACAGATGCATTAGATATCATACCGAATTATCAAACTGACGTAAAATTATAACAGTGCGTTGAAATAAATTATGTGTTAAAAATATTATATGGAGGGTCTTTATTAAGGCAATTTAGTCTTTATTATATTAGAGCAGAAGGCAAACATAACTTTTTAAAATTGTTGGCTGTTCGTTTGTATACATATCACGCAAAACGTTTTTATCGATGTATTGGTAGAGGTTGAACTTAAAATATAGCCTCTATTTTAGTCTCTTGACTGCCTCGGTGGCGTAGTTGTAAGTGTACACGGTACAAACACGACTGCCGCGCTGAGGTTCTGGGTTCGAATCCCGGGTCGGGCCAAAATAATTGTGACTGGGTTTTTCCATCTTAAAAATTACTCAGTCGCTGCTCGGAGTCAGGAAATTGGCGGTGTGATACCCCCGTGCCTCGGAAAGCACGTAAAGCCGTTGGTCCTGCGCCTGATCTCTCTCCGGTCATGTCGGATTGCCATCTCACCGAACTATGAGAGTGAAGGAACAGAGAGTGCACCTGTGTAGTTCGCACATACTTGTGCACTATAATATCTCCTACCTACCTGGCTGACCGCCGTTGAGGTTGGTCGCCGTGGCCGAAATTCGGCTAGGAGGGATTCATTCTATTTTATCTTTAAAAACCTTCCGTGGGCGGAGCCGCGAACGAAACTAGTATAAAAATAAAGCTGAATTAATACTGATTACGATAAAAAGGTTACATTCCAAACATACGTTTTGTTTGTTCTTTTTATTGATGGGATTCGAAATGGCGGAACCGAATTTGACAGAATTTTCTAAGGATAACAGAGGACTTTTAAACGGGTGTAGCTGCGTGTTGAACTTAACTTAATAATTATGATTAATTGTTAAGGCGTACTTTCTTTGACCAAACAATCAAATAATAGCTCCATAACATGCACACAAACACCTTTTAGCAGACATAAAGGTTAACAATGAAGCCTCGAAAATTATCGACCCGCCTTCCACGCACAATGACGTCGAATTGTTGAAAATATGTCTATGTTCCTCAGTATTAGCTAAGTCACTTCCGATGTACAGTCTCGTCGAAATGACGTACCTATATCATAAATGCGAAAAGTGACGATTTCGGGCTAAAAGAACACAGAAACAGCTGAACAGTTTCGGGTGTTTGGCACACATTGTCCAAATCCTGGATTGATGTACAGATCAATTTGAACCTGCAAAAGTAATGAAACATATACTCGTGTGAGCAACACCTACTGATGTATTAAAATTTATTTGCGAAAGGGTAGGTTATGGATATGTCTCTACTCTCCTGTCTGAAGAGAGGGAAGATACTTGAGGGTTCGCGAAAGCCAGCGGCGGTCCGACGCAGCTGTACGCCTGGTACCTGCTGACTTAGTCCATTCGGCCATAACAAATAAAGATCTTTGTGTGGGTCTGTGTTCTTGAGTGGGCTTTCGTTTATTCACGTCATCAGATCAGATCCAGAGCTCTGGAATGCTGTGTAATATTTTAAACTCAAGAGTAAGCTAAGTAACGACTGACTCCATTCAATCTAGCTTATCCATTTGAAACGTCACTTTAGCATTCTTTTAGTCATCAGAACTACTACCATGTGATCTGGGGTTCTGAGCTGTTAAGGTCCTGCGTTCAATCACGGTTAGAACACCTGTATTATTCACTGTAAACACACCTGCAATAAAGATGACATGCTTGTTATACTTATGGGAAATGGTCATTATTTTTTATTGCTTTGAATGACGTGACGAGCTTGCCGTTCGCCTGATGGTCAGCGATATGACCGCCCATAAACAGTAGAAGCACCATCCAACACCTTGAATGACAAAACATTATTTGTTATTCCACTGCGCTCGCCATCTTGAGACATGAGATGTTAAGTCTCATTATGTCCAGTAGTTACACAGGCTACAATGTCCTTCAACGCGGAACACAACGGTAACTACACACTGCTGCTTGGCGGCGGAAATAGACATTGAGGTGGTACCTACCCAGGCGGATTCTCACATATGAGAGAACCACCACTAATATAAAACTATTATTATCGATTGTACTTCCATCAAGGTCAGTTAATATTAATGTTTCTGATAACACATTCTAATGAACGAGAAACGTGTTTTTCAAATTTCTAGCTAACATTCTATTTAGTTAGTGGTTACCGTAATTACTAAAATCGGTATGAATTCAAAGAAACCAGTTATCATTAATTCCATGTATTAGTCAAAATAGTTATTAGCTGGCATAATGGGCAATTTGAATACCAAATATGTGATTACATTGAAAAAAATATTGTTGGTTAAAGCTTATAATGAACCACACACAGAAAATCAACGTGAAACAACTTAGGTTTTAGTACATTTACTGTGATCAGCATGGATCGAATAACTCCTCTCTCTTCCTCTCTAATCTCCGTCTTCTTCTGAAACCACCCTGCCATTCCTCTGTGATAATCCTACTACTATTATAAACGCGAAAGTTTGTGAGGATGGATGTATGTTTGTTTCTCTTTCACGAAAAAGCTACTGAACGGATTTGGATGAAACTTTAAAGTAATATTAGTTAACCATCAGCATAACACATAGGCTACAATTTACAATAATTTTGTGTAATTTGGTCATAATATAACGATATTAAATAAGACGGGAAAAAAAATATTCCGGAAAACTGCCTCGATGGCGTCGTTGTACTGCATGCTCGGTAAGACAGCGCTCTGAGGTCCTGGGTTCGAATCCCAGGTCGGGAAAAGTGATATTTTGGTTTTTCTGCTCAGTATCAGCCCGGAGTCTGGAATTTGTGTCCGATATGGCGATAGGCTCGCCCCCTATTATCATGGGACGTAACACACTTGGCGAAAAGTGGGCGCCTTGGTTGCGCCTCTGCATACCCCTTCGGGGATAAATGCGTGGTGTGTGTGTGTGGAAAACTCCTTCATGCGGGCGAAGCCACGAGCAAAAGCCAGTATTATTAAATAATCCCTGTAATCCATCACTACCACAATCGATTTTATCGTCTACGTGCCAAAAGACAATTCGGTAATTTTCCATAACATAATCTTATCAACATGCGATTAAATTTGCGATGTATTGAAAGCTATGGAGAAAAGTACCTACTTGATAACACAATATTTTTTTTGCGATGATACAGAGTTGTTACGGAAAATAAAGTAAAAACATATAGTAAAAATAAGATAAGATGTTAGGTACTTTATTATTTTAGATCTCTCCTTACCATATTTATTTACAAGACTCTAAAATCTCGTTAAAACATTTCGTTTACCTTTGGGGATATAAGTTAATCTAAACTAGAGGTTACTAATTTTATTTTCTTATAGACCCCTTTTAAAATTTTGCTAGATCCGGAAGGACCTTTTTTTGTTGCGCATAGAAAGTGCATTGCAACTATCACCCAGCCATCGGGGACCGTCTGGGCAGATATGTTGGGGTCACTGTGGCTCTTATGACCCCTATCAATATTATCTGCCTCAACATTGATAGGTGAAGTCTAGCCGACATATTTACGTACTTTACTATCAAACTGGATACATTTTCGTGGATGCCTGTTTACGAACTATGGACACCTATTTTTTTGTCTTTGTTTACTATATGTCACCTATATGTTTGTTGTAAGATTTGTCTGCCAGATTGTATCACTCTAGATTTTAGGGCTGTGTCTTTTAATGAATATATAAAAGTAGCCCAAATTAATCATGGATAATGTAGCTATTTGTCAAAGGATTTACGAAATAGGAGCAGAAGTTCCAAAGAAGAACAATCTCTTCATATTTATATGTTAGGGTAGTAGATATGTATAACTTTATATTATCGACCGTAAAAGAACGCATGATGATATGTTCGAAGCGAATCCAGTTAAGGTACATCCAGTCTGGTCTAGATTTCTTGAGTTTTGGTCTAGATATACAAGCAAAGATCATATTAGTGTCACACGCAGATTTATGAGCTCTTTAATTGGCTGAAGTGTAGCTAATACAACTGAGAGTTAGGCTGAAAGGTACAAATTGTAACTTGGGCTGCAATTTAATGCATTTTTTATAACAAAACTATGAAAATCCCACGGCGGTTGGTGTAAAGCGAACGATCGTAAATTCTATCGGTTATCTGTATATTACGATGCCTACCCAGAGGAACGTTGGCTGACAAACAACCTATCTGGTAACAAAACATCTCAGCACGAAACATTTTGTTATCAAACCCTTATACCTAGCTACTTTACATTATTTCATAGCAGAAGACATGGTTGGTAAGTCGCGTGATTTTAAGTGATTAACGTCACCCATATACACCCACTAGGGCAGGTGATTGTGGGCGCGACACGATAAAAGGGGGGTGGAATATGGATTGCGGGAGGGAAGATTTATTAGACAAACTGACCGACAATAGTGGAACACCTTCCGAAGAGAAGGTCACGGGTTAGAGTTTAGACCTCACAAGCCAAAGTACACATCAATGAATTTGAAGTCGCGTGTTTTTTTTTTTTTGTTGTTTTTTATTTAAATGACGAGAGCTTGCCCTTCGACTGATGGTAAGCGATACGACCGCCTATAAACATTAGATACATCATCCAACACCTTGAATTAGAAAGTGTTGTTTGGTATTCCACTGCGCTCGCCATCTGAGCCTTGAGATGTTAAGTTTTATTTTGTCTAGTAGTTACATTGGCTACAATGTTCTTTAAACCGTAAAACAATAGTGACTACTGACTACAGACTGCTGATTGGCGGCAGAAATAGACAATGCGGTGGTACCTACCCAGGCGGACTCTCACATATGACATATCTGTGTACTATTTGCAGTTATTGCCTGATAATCCTCAAAGAATTCGGACAGTAAGTACTGCCAGCCACTACGCCAGCGTAGTGGACAACGGCCAAATTGCCTCTTAGTAGTAGGGATCTAGTAGGGTATATGCAGAGCTGATGCAAATATTAACTGAAAAACTTCAAGGCTACCACTTCCTATTTTCTAGAAGATAAAGATGTCATCGCAGTGAAAATATTTAAGCCCTTTCCATGCCCTTCAGGTACTACGATATCAAGTAGATAATATTCGATTATCTAGACTTATATTGATCTGGAAAGTACATCGAACCATCCGTAAGCCTTAGATACATTATCATAAAACATTTTCACTGATATAAGAAGTGTTAATATCTATAATAAAGATCGATTGTCAGATTCTTATTACCTATCTAGAAGACAATCGCAATAATAATACCCAAAAATACTTATCTTATTTTATTCAATACTAGCTTTTGCTCGCTGCTCTGCCTGCGTAAAATAGTTTGTCTGAGACGAAAGTCTCGTTTTAAAATTTATGTTAGACCTCAAGCAATACATTTGTTAAAACTGCATTTAGTTCCATGTAGCAGTTTTTCCGTGATGTGTGTACGGATACGGATAGACAAAAATTATAAAAAGTTTTGTTTTGGATCTTGCTCTCATAAAGACCCCCATTTTAGCTTATTTTAATCATCTATAATGTACAGACACCAGCCAGTTACAATGTTATTACACGTAAAGCTTTCATAAGCACTTTATATATACATAAACAAAACATCTATAAGACGTATACATATTATATTTCAATTCTATGCATTCTAAATTGCACATCTTAAAATTTGGAATACAATGGAAATGTTAAGCGACTCTATGGAAAGAGAAAGCGGTACGTAAGGTAAGGTAACGTGAATAGATATATGTCTCTTTTCTTTACAATATTTTCTGCTTATGGATCGCATGATTGCTCTATCTTTCCTTTTCTGCTCTAGCAATAGGATAGGAATAGACCATTATCTATGCTTCCTGAAATTCCTATTTATTTCTATGTTGTTTAGCTTGAAATACTATTACCATTTACTAGAACTTTCCAATAAATTGTCGATATTAAAATTTCCACACTAACTCTCCCGGATTTCGCAAACATCTGCCGACCTTCAGTCTAAAATGGTATGGGCAGAGAAATGTTTATATCTTGCTGTTTATAGGTGTACTTACCGATGTGTGGGTATTTTAGAAGTACTTATATCAATATATTTTTTAAAATCTCTCTAGGTCGTTGACTGTATTTAGATTAAAAATTAATATTTCAAACTGGTTATATAGATTACCATCAATATAAGCCCAGAGGAATGGTGTGTGCATTTGAGAACTAAATTAATAGGGGAAGAGGTTTTTCAAACAGCTAAAAACCCACTGGCCGCACAACATAATTCAAAAAGTATTACGTCAGTTTCCTGTGAAACTGGTATAAACCCTGTGTACGAAATGTTTATCAATGTAATATTATTTTTCTTTACAGGTATAGGCATATTTTCCTACATTTAAATATTTTTACAGCTGTTTCTACCATTCGAGTTGTAAACAGAAATATCTAGTACCTAACCGTTATTATTGGTTTATCAGCTTACCTATGTTTACACTATAGTTAGAAATAATTATAACTACGTAAGTATTAAGGTTAAGTTGTGTATGTGTGTTTTGTTTTGACGCACACACACACACCATTACAAACACGTGCACACGCGGCGCACACATAGCCGCCATCTTTTTAACACGCCTGACGCATGAGGGGCGCGCCAGACGCGGCGGGGCGGAGGGGAGACGCAGAATGAACACTTTATATAGGGCGCGCGAACGCAGACGAAACCAGTTCATTTCTAGAAGTAAACAAAGAAACACCTCCTTAGAGGAGTAATCATCTTCTTGTTCCGGCTTAAAGCCAGCTATGGGTATGTCCTTCACCTTATTTTTGCATTAACAACATTTTAATCATCATCGCTTTTAAAATCATGTGCATTCATTTGTAATCTATGTTTACATTCACAGCATCGGTCATGTTTGTAAACAAATTTCTATAGGTTCCGCCTTCACGCTTTCAATTAATTTCTATGAATGAATCTCGAAATTGTCAGAGTGCAACGCACTACGCGCTGCAATATGTCCGTCTTATTCGCCCTCAGTTGCGCCCTATCACGTGTAAACAAGAGGGGCTGTGCGTTCGAGAACGATCTCTACTCGCTTCTGTTGCTTCAACCCTCGGTACTACGCGTAAAAAAAAAAATTTTATTTTTGGTATACGAACTTTATACATGGGCTTTCGTGCAGGCAGTCCGTGTTTTTTTTTAATTTTGTAGTTAATACAGAAGGTATTGCGCACTCGAGATTTATCTGGAGATAGGGATATTAATTGGATTTAAAAAATGATTCATTCGTGAAAGGTGGTTCATTTGTTCTTGATATTTATTAAATCTCTACTCCACAGCCATGGAGTATCATGGCGGTAATGGTGTTTTCGCGTGACACACTTTAGTAATTGAATTTCAATTGTTTGGGATATTGCGTAGTTGATTGTGCATTAAATTTTGGAAAACAATAATCATAATAAAAACTTTTATACAGCGTATTATGTTCACAACAAAATGTTAATTTTGTTTTCGTTTATTGCAACAACATACCACTGTTTATCTTAGTTCATAACAAATAATCATAATATAGCTAATTGAAAAATATTGACAAATTAATACAAAACAAATAATTACAATTATACTAAATACCTACGTTTAATGGGCCGTCGCGTCATAAAATTCTATACTTTTGGGTAATCTTTGCATCGCTAACGCTAATTAGTGTTTAGCAATGCAGTCTTCCGACCACAAATAATTTCATGTTTTACTGATGCCAAAAAATATTATTTCAAACTCAATTCAAATTTTCCTTCAATGCATTTGTGCCGTATTCATTACGATAATATTTAAAATTAGTACATTCATCCAGCCTAACGATTAACAGAAACAGAAAAATTTAACCGTCTCTAGGTACTGGAAATATGGAAAAAAATATATAGTAATTTTTATTGTTGTGCCCTTCGTGTGCCCTTAGTATTCATGTCATTTGTAGTCATTGATTTTAAGAAATAAGTATACGCTGAGAAATATTTCCCGACTAAATTAGCTTCATTGACGCTTATCGGCAGGGAGGAAATGTAATATCATAATGACCTAAATAACTTATGTTTTTATAAAACTCGCAAATATTATCGGGCTTCGTGCCAGGTTTTTCCAGATTCCTAAGCCACGTAAATTCAGAGTGATGGGCATCTGCGTCATACAGTACATGTGAATGTATCGTTACTTCTGATAAGTAATGGTTGACATTATTTTCCTCGTGCCGCGTGCCACAGCGTTCGTTCATGTTCATTGCAAAATTTAATGTCACGTTTCATTAATAATACCGAAGTAGATTCCCACATATACTTCAAACATACTTATTTTTATTTTCTTTCTTTTCAGATACGTTAAATATAAAACCGTTAAGTAAGGATTTAGAGTGGTCTCCGGATGCGCCGGTCGGCGTGGGGGCCGCTGGGGTCGGAGGATTGCGCGGCCAGGACCCCGCCGCACCGATCGTGTCTACATCCAGCGAGGAGCGCGCCATACGCCGCGTTATGGGCCGCTGGGGCGCCGAGTGGTTGAGCTGACTCGGCTCTGGACCTCAAAACCAAGCCGGTCAATGGCCGGCAGACCACCCCCTGCCGCCACCCCGGTGGGGGGGCCCGCGCCCGGCTTTACACCTCTCCCTCCGTCAATACGAGGAGATGGTTGCTAAAGCCGAAGCGCTGTTGAGCCGTCTTGTCGTCTCTGAGAACTATGACTCCGTTAACAACTTCTTGTCTCTATATGACGCCTACATGGATTCAGCAGATGAGAGCCTGATGGAATTCTTCCCGAAATACAACCCTCCGATTCGTCCACGTAAAAACACTTGTGTCGGCCTCGGCATGGAAGTCATCAAATGTCTGAAGGTTTTGGAAAAAGATTATCCAGGAATAACTAGGGCCATGATGTTGGTGTCTTGTGATGAGAATATTCAAGACCTGGACGATTACACCACGTCCTTCCCTGGACCTCAAGGTTTCCTGATCGAGACTGAGAAGGATCACGTTTTGGTGGCGATACATGTTAAGATCGATGGCAGATCTGGTGTCTTCCTGTCAGATTTGGGTTATCACATCTCCCGCGTCGCTACTGCGATGGTTGATAGATGCTATCCACATACTGGTAAGTTACCTTTACACTTTAAAATCTATGAGAGCAAATTATTATTTATGAGCACAGGTTACAATTAACATCGTAATTTAAATCATAGTGAATAATTTATTACTTTATTTACTAGAAACGTCAGCATAATATAAAGATTAATTCAATAGTATCATAAACAACTAAGTATTGATAGATTATAGTTTAACAAGAACTTTTAGTTAATAATGCATTTGTAATTGCCTTCAATGATAACGACTATTTTATCCTCTATTTCAGGCTGGTTCACCCAATCGGACGAGCCTCATTGCCGTAAGGAATACAACTATCAGTTCAACATAAACAACACCAACTATGTTGAATGGCATGAGAGGGAAACCAGGGGAGCTAATGTAAAGGAACGATTGTCTCTCATTTATGTCGCCAGGGCTTATATGTCAGCTGTTCATGTCACGGAGAAGAGGAACCTGGTGTGGGACTTAAGGTATGATTTTAAAATCTGACAGAAGTTTCAATATTTCCATTACCTCTTAACAATTTAACTAAACCAAACGTGCGAAATGATAATGTCTAGGATGAAGTATTATATAGGCCTGCCAAATGACCAGAAATTTTATTTTGATGATGTCATATTTTAAATATTTAAAAATCTTAAGATACAGCATATAACCATATTTTAATGAAATCTATTCCAAACTGGGATAATTTTTTAAACTACTCTCCCTCATTCTAATTTAACGGTGAAACAAAAACACTGTTCTCTATATTCATAAGCATTAAATTCAACTTGTGTTTGGTTTCCAGGAGTCTTCTCGCCAGGGATCCTAAGGGTCGTCTCAGCGCCGGTATCTACTTCCCATTGAAGCGCAAAGACCAGGACTTCACCATCTTCTTCGACGGCCCTAACGGAAAGATAAGGAAGAAGCTGAAATTTGAAACTTTCTTGGAGTTGCAAAAGGTAATAATCTTAAAAATACTTTTGTTTATCATAATATTCATTAGATTTAGGATTAACATTAATACGATAAAAAGATTATAATAATTTGATCAAAATCTCTTAAAAGCTCTTAAGTGCTTTTACAATAACTTATAAATCTTGAAACAAATCTTCTGAATTAGTTTATTTATATCCCCAACATATTGATGTAATTGCTCTCTACGTTTATTGTACAGATTGATACCTTAATAATGCCAAAGTAAAGTAAATGTTAATTGTTTTCATGTTCACCTTTACATAACCTTTATAAAATAGAAAGCTACTTTGAAATAATCGATGGTAGAGTTCTTAACAAAATAAAGGTCACACTCACGAGTTATGGGTCTATGTCAATATAATGTTATTATTGAAGCTTATTTCTAGGCCTAAGGGCACACTCCAGTATCCGTAGTTAATGATTTGTTTCAAAATGTAGTTTCCCTAAGTCTACCAATCAACAAAACATCTCGAGACCAGTTCTAACTTAATCAAATAATTCCAGATCCCTGACGATGTGGTGGAAGAAGTGGAACAGTGCAACGAACAACTTCGTTTCCGCGATGGCGAGCTTCTTCGCATCCTGAACCGCCTCGCCAAGATCATGGTGGACAACGAGTACCTCACAGAACTCCTGGATGTCAACGCCAAGATTAATCAGCTTTCTGCTGGCACATAAACACCTGGATACAATTCCTCATTTCTCCTTGTACCATTACTTCTTCTTTAACAGTTATTCTGCATTTTGTAATTAAATCTTCAGTTATTTTTGTATTCTGTAGATCATTTAACAAGATATCGTTCAAATCCATTTATTAATATCGGTGTGCATAGTTCTCTTTTATTTCGTAGAATCCATTTAGATTAATTTAAGTGGTTTAGAAATGTAGCAACCTTAGACTTCCTTGTCAGACGGTTCAACATGGGCAATAAAATATTAAAAAAATAATTTGTTTGTTTTATTTATAACTTTTTTTTTTGGAGCTTGAAAGACGGGGTGATATACTCGTGATAAGTGATCATCATCCATGAACTTCTAAAATACTGAAGAAGTCGCTGGTGCATTACTTAACATCTGCAAAATTCACTAGATTGGTCACTGAATATTATTTTAACAATATTTTTTTACTTGTGCGATATAAAATTAAAATAACTGGGTAGTTTTTGGGCATTTCCTTGTATAATCTAAAATGATATTAGATCGCGTACCTAATCGTAATTCCATAATTAGACCGCCTTCGATATGCTGCAAATCTGAACATAAAATTATTTGTAAACAGCTGTTTCATGACATTAATACACAAAGCAGTGCATCCTTAAATAGATTCTCACATCCAGTAGACCTAAGTGGCCTTAAGATCTACTTCGAACCTAATTACTTTACCTGAACAAAACTTAATACGCAATAACACCAAAGTACATAGACAAACCACCGGCCTCTATCTTTCACGTATATCAAACAATATGCAATTAACAAATTGAAATCGCTATCAAATTAATTTATCTTTTTATAATGACAAGACGAACAGGTCGATCGCATATCTACCTGCTCGCATATCTCGCTTTATGATACAGTCCCTACCTACCTACGACTTTATATTAGCAACGTTATAGATAACTTTGAAATATAAAATATCGCACTCCGTTGCGAATCATCGCCCTTCATGTCTTGGGATGCTATTAATATACTAAATATAATAAAGATTTATTGAATTTTACCCTTTCCGAATAATATATCTACTCTGTTATTCTCTATATAAAATTAAATAAGTCTTTCTATCAATTTCTTCAAATACAGCATATTGAACATTGATCTCTGATTATAGTATATATTATGATTATAGTATCCCCCAATTACACTGGCATCGATATTTTAAACCGAACAAGATTACTTGGCCCAGTAGCCTAATTGTTAAACTAATTAAGAAATCAATTAGTCAAATAACTCGTCACATTTTTTCCAAAATATGACATAATTGTTACAATATTTATGAACTTAATTACTTGTATAAATTAAATAAGACGTGCAAAGACAGAAACTACTCTGGCTAAAGTCTCTTATACAAATACCGTAGTCGTCTTCGCATTACGACATCTTAGTGCTCAGTACAAGGGATCGTATTGTTTTGGTGTTGCTACCCTTCAATCCGTCACTTGTGAGTGAATAATCTCCTTATCATTCACGTTGCAATTATCAGCCTTGCGTAACTACACGTGTGCAAACCAAGGTGATGCAACCGATCATCTGGCACAGCCGTGTCGTACCCACGTTTACTGTTTGATTAGTTACAACTCGGAAAACCTCTAAAACCATTTAGGTGACGTAATCGTTTATTATTATAATGTAGTGGAGGTTGCTTGCGGCTTTGGTCGCGGAAAAAACTTCCTGGACTAAAAATCTTAACTTTTTCAGGATAAAAAGTAACATTAAGCACGGACTGCCAGTACGTGTTTTATCTGTTTGTCAATTGTCACCCAAATCTATTTAGTAGATAATCTTTGCGCTTGCAACAAACATTCAAATATCTTCAACTTTCGCATAATATTTGAGAGATAATGTTTATTAGGTAGGAACAGAATGGTAGGCATATGCGTACATCTGTGTACCACCGCTGTGTTTACATTTGCTACTAAGCATCGCGTTTCAAACTGTACCCAGTAAAATTGATGTCTCTTTTGCGTGCCGCCAATGTCATGCCATTGCAATTATTCTACATAGCGTTGCTATTGTTTATAGACAAATGTAAGCAAAAGCAGTAAGTAACGAACTGGGTGTGTTTACTTAAATATGCACTGAGTTGAAACCACTTATAATCAAGTTGAAACATTTCAATCGTTCTTTTAGCACCGTAAATACACTAGTCAATACTAAATATGTAATCGTAGATAATTGACTTTTAAACGAATTCTAGCTGTCAGTAGGGGAATTTTTACACCCTTTTTCTGTTTTTATAAAAAATAATTCATGCTTACTATATACTTATGTAGTTATTTAGGAGTAACAAAAGTTCTTACAATTATTCCTTATTTGATAAATCTGTCATAATGCCTCCAGTTCTTCAATAGTTTTAACTCACGTCAAAGAATATATATAGATACTCTTCTTAAGAGATTTCTAGACACAACTAGTTATAAACCTAGGCCAGAGCTGGGTGCCAAGATTTACGACTACACTGGCCTACTAAGAACTGGATCAACCGGCTTATACCGAAAGCGGTTCGCGGGCACGTCACTATGAGTTAGCTAATTTGACTGTACGATGACGTATAAAGAACGATTGTTAGAGGAAGTCTGGGGACTTTTCTCGTTACAAATATAGATAACATCTATAAGGTAAACTGTAGATAGTGCCTGTTAGAAAACCCCAACTCTCAGCCCTGTACTATACATATACTGTTCTACTATTGCCCACATTATCCAACAGCTATTGAGAGAGTTTAGGCCTTTGTCCGAAAGTCGAAATTCTTATGAAGAACTTATGTATGCAGGATTTCTTTCGATGTTTTTATTCGCCGTTAAACCAAGCGATAATACACAAAGAATACCTACTTGTCTCTGCATTTTGTACTATAAAAATGAAAGTCCCTACAAAGAGCTAGTAGAAAAAATTGTGTAAATAATCAAAGAGCGTCGATTTAGCATATTGTAAGTATATGCATATGCTTATAGAAGCCTGCGCATCTCCACATTATTCAACCAATATTCCGCACTGAAACAAAAGTATAAAGTTTATTTAGTAACCCCACTGCACCTGATGGTAAATGGAGTGAGATCCACTAGAATGTCGACTGATGAGAGATCTTTAAAGTCACTACCTCTACCCTCGACAGTCGACAAAACTTGCCGGCCTGTTGAAATCGGATATACATAGGCTGATCATCGAACGCGACACACTTACGTGGGCCACTATGGCAGGTTTTAACACTTTGTGTACAGTGGTCGCTTTATTGACATATCCAACCACCAGTAAAGTAAGAATATGAATCCATTTATTTTGTTTTGGCAGCAATTCGTTTGTAAGAAGTGGTATTTTGGGACATAAAACTTGTATGGCGTGATTGCTATATAGGTTACTTATATTCTATGAAAACACTGACGTGGGTTAAGTCACGAACAATAATGCGGAGTTTATTACCGTCTCATTGCCTAACCATTATCAAAATTAAACCACATAGTCGTGATGTCATATTTGAGTCATAATCATACAAATACGTCACGTTTTACTGAACACATTGACGCAATTTCTGAAAACAACTACGGTATACACGTTCATGTCTAAATGGTTACGATTTAGGATGAATGCGGAATAAATGCTTTTTATATAACTAGATGATGATACTAAGCATTATATCAAACAGTAACAACAATCTTTTAAGTTAGAATATGCATGAAAATCAGTGCGTTCAAACCGAATGTTAGATGTTAAGTTTTATAATGCTCAGTCATTACACTGGCTATAATGTATGAGTACTAGATCATAGGTTACATGGTAAGATAAAGATAGTGAGATATGGATGCAGTTACATGATTGTCCACAGTTTTGGAAATATGAGGTAAAGGTCACTGAAGGTCTAAGTTTAGAAGTTTCTAAGCTATCAAGCTACTACTCATATTGAAAATTTTAAGCAATTTCAATTAATTTCAACCATAGGCTCGTAAGACCTGATAGATTTACTTCGCGCTCTACATACGCTTTAAATAACTTTACCAATTATTCTATGTTTCTATATTACACATAATTACTTATAATGCATTAATTTTTTTTTAAGAAATATCAAATCTAACTATTTATTTTTTTCATATAAGTACAATAAAAATTTGCTCGGCACGATTTTGCATAATTGAGTGCCCACGCTGCACGCTGAATACGTCATTGCGATTTATGAACGATGGTGACTATTCATTACCTTAAATAGACTTTAACACAGTAACCAAACAAAGGAGCAAATTTCTCTGTATTACTGACTGATGGCCTTTATTGACGCACCCAATCCAAAAGAACTTTGTGCACTTGTATTACTTCAAAGTATACCATAAGGAGTTGAGTTCGGCAATCTTACGAAAGGCGGTAAAGTTGTTTTATAACATTGATTTTTTTGGGACAATAGAACTGCGAGTGAGCTAGCACGTGGCGTTGTAGACGAAAGTGGATAAGGTTCTATAATGCAGTTCAAACCCAATATCTTTTAGGACCGTACGTTGGTACGTTACATATACTTGTTTTGATAATTGCATTATCATTGAGTTTAACTTTGGAAACAAATAAATAAATATATAATAATTTCTTATTTTTAAGCGAATGTTATACATCAAAATAGAAATCGTTTTCGGATTTTGTAGCGGTTTTTTAAATTCTATTTATGTTCCTACGTTTTGAAGACTTTGCAGCCTTCATGGACAAGGGAATGTACTGAAAAGTCAGTTACAACATCTAAATACATTTTACAATTTTTGTTTTTTTTAAATAAAAATAAAAAGGCTGACTAGACCCATGAAGGCTGCAGTCTTCGAAACGTGGGGATAAAATTAAAATTCGAAATAAAAATATATTAAAAATAGGGTACCGTTACAAAACCAATAAACTGTGAATATCATATAAATACTATAGTAACTTATACTGTGTATCTAGTGAATGATAACGAATGGCCGATTCTATAGTTTAATAAAATTCAGTGAGATGAATTGGACACGTGATAACGAAATTGAATTCTTTAATAACTCTAGAAATTAACATCTGGCATGTTAATAGAAAATGAATTCTATGTTACAATTTAGATATCGAGTATAAGGATTGTCAGAGTAAATATTGTTCTAAAGGGATGGTGAAATATTGTGAATTTGTACCTACCTGTCGCCTTCAGGGTACACCACCTGTTAGCTCCCGAATTACTGTATCAATTGTAGCATATAAAGGAAGCATATACTTTGTCGAATTAAGATCCTATATGGAAAATATGTATTTATTAAACATTTTATAGTTTTAACGAATAGACAGCATATTTTAAATAATACAATTGTAATATGTGACTATATACTTTCTATTCACCCATGACAGTTTTATTGCAAGTTATCTAAGGTTAACATACCACGTGCCCGATAAACCTACATACTGAGTGAAACCAAAAACGCCGCTGCGTCAACAAACTATCGTCACGTTGCGAGCCAACGTGCCAAACAATAGGCCGTTCAACAAATTATCAATCGATACAGGTTGATACTATATCGTACCAAGAATTAGTAAATGACGTTAAAAAAAATAGTTGACCCTTTCCGCGTGGACATATCTGCGGATATATCTTCACAATCATCAGTCGGTGTGCGACCGGATATCGTTTCTATTTATTAATGGGTTGTAAAATGCACAAGCCAGACGCGTGGTCAGCTGACAGATAGTGCGGGCGGGGCGGGAGAGGTGTGGCGGGGGTGCGGGACGCGGGGGCCCGCCGCGTATCTGTCATGCGCAGTTGCCATGGACGCCACGTTATACATAGCAACGCCAAGCTACGAATCACGAACAAGTTGCGTATAGCAGTTTTAACATGTTTGTATGTTGAATTGGTATTAACAAACGTAACGGTATGGGAATAGTTATACACCATGTTTCAATAACGTTCAATGAAAGCCTAAATGAGTTATGGAAAAACTTTAAAAACATATTTGACAGTATTAAAATGTGGTACAATATCTAATACCTACACATCTAATTTTTACTATTTTTAAAGGATCTTATTTACTTATAAAAAAGAAGATTATTCAACCAATTTCTTTAACAAGCAATAATAATACAAAACTCCAAAAATTACAATTTTATCTTAATTAATCACTATTTCTTAACCTGCTACATATAACTAGTTACTAATACCGGTATTGAAAAAGCAGCTAACGGAACGCACTAACCTTCGGCGCAAAAATATAATAACGCGAGCGCGCCGAACCTCAACGATCAGTTTGTCCGTGCGGTGTGCTGTGAGAGACGGCTGCATAGCGCGCGCCTTCGGCAGCGTAACATTTTTATTTTTTATTTGGCTTCTAGCCGTTGTATGGGTGAGTTTTAATTTAAATCATTAACACAAAAACTTAACGTACACCCTAAATTATATTTCACACAATATCTACAAGTGTAAAACGTGTAATGCAAGTTATAAGAACTGAGAACGTCCATATCCCTCGTGCAGTTGCAAACGTAAACAAAGACGACGCGATTTATTTATTTTTATTTTTTTATTGTTTTGATGACAAAGAATACCAGTGTTTCGGCCTGTATTTAATATTATTAGGTTATTTTTTGTGTCGTGGCATTATGTGTTCGATTAAGTGCAATTACGTTTAATCTAAGTTTTCGTCCCGTACGATGTAAAATTATTTGATAAATTATAAATGTGGAGTGAATACGAAAAAATCATTAATGGATTAAATAAAGCTAAACTGGATTCTGCGCAGTTAAATCTCTTTATTTTTTTGTGTTTGCTCGATTTAAAAGCCGTCTTGCGTGTCTGGTCGTAGGATCGTTAACCCTAATGACAATAAAAAAATAAATAATTAGAGAAAATTACACTTTTCATACAGCTAGGAATAATTATCTATGCATGTATTTTGTAATTAAAATTAGGTTATAATGTTTTTTAAATTTCACATTTAGTGGTTTTACTAAAATGTTATTAGCCAAAAATAAAAGATAAAACCAAATTAAAAAAACTGTCTAAACTAGGTACTGTTTTATTATAATTTCTTATGATACATGAAGTGACACAAAAAGATAACAATAAGTAGGTTTTAAAAATATTGTGCAACCGCGACGTCTACTTTCACTTTTTTCGTAATTTTAGCGAAATGATAACGTTAACTAGAGTAATGTTATAGGTCATTAGTACAAAAACTTTTAAACTAGGACCTGTAGGGCGGGATGAAGCCGTTCTCTAATCGCAGGCCGCACACGTGGCGATTCGCGTCTACTGCCCTTTGATAGCACGTAGCAGCATGTTATTGAAAACGTTGATCAAAACAATAACAAAAAAAAAATCAAAAAAAGTAAAAGGAGCACGTTTTATTGCAGGTATGCTGAAATTTAAGTAATAAATAAACATAACTCAGTATTTGATTTGCCCCCTTTTGGCAGTCTTATTAAAATCTATTACAGACCTTTTATTGCATCACAGTCCTGTATTTGCTAATATATTTTTTTTATTAGCCAGGAACCAATTTACAAAAATAAACATCCTCCTAGAAGTAAAATAGATACACTTACATCTCTGGGGAAATCATATGTGTGGGTTATGCAAGTAACAATGACTATTGGAAATAATGCTTATTATTGTATTGAATTGTTTTGGAAACAATCATTGCATAACATTGCACAAGCATCTTAACTATAATAATTTACGTCATTCAAATAAGAACCTATGCTGTTAATAATACAATTCTTTAATGTATAAAAATAAAAAATGCAACATAGCTTAAACCACACGGTCCACGTTTCTTTATAGCTGATCTGATTCCAGATGCCTTCCACTGCTTGGTATACAGAACCTTCTAGATTGAGACCTCTGACTCCCATATCTTTTTCTTTGTCGTCGACTCAGAACTTCACAGACGCCAAGATTCTTCTTAAGATCTGAAATAATTAGCAAGTCGTTCTCGATAATAAAAAGAAAAATAAGCTATTAAAGTAAGAAAATAGACTGACGCAAAACAAGGTGATAAATACCTGTTTTATTCAATATCTAATCAAATAAGGAAAATAAATAAGAAACATTTACGCAAATATAAAAGTCGATAACCCAATACGAACGTTTGCAGTATCAAAATTGTATAAAACAAAAAATATTTTTATCGGAGTTTGTAAATATCTTAATACTGGCATTTTAAAAGGGCTATTAGGTCGTAAATGCCACACATTTTACGAATATTTCTCTTTTTATAGCTAAAAAGACAAAATATACTATATGGACCCCACTCATCTTGCCATCATGCGCAGTGAGGTCACTTTGTTATATACAAAAAGGCTCCTAACCTAACCTAACCTAACCTAATAAAGTCCTGCATATTTTGGAAGGTCTTAATAAAATAGAAGATACCTAAAACATTAATCGCATAATGATATACCTGCGATATTCTGCGATGTTTTATTGGGTTTTGTGGAAAGATAATATATTATCGCTATTTCCATTAGAAGTTTTTTAATGACCGATAAAAATATTTAACAGTCAACGAATTCAATTATAACGAAAAAATACATGAAACAAAAACTTTAAATACAAATAATTAAAGTCCGTTAAAAACCAAATCTTTGTTTTTCGAAGACCTAAATAAAAAACCTGCATACAAGACCCATTTTTATCTCGAGACGATTACGTGCCGAAACTACAGGGTGTCTACAAAGCAGACAGGCATGGTGTAGTGACGCAGTGGAAGCCATGTTCCGCATTATGTGGGTGGTATACTTTAAAGGTCGCTGTGCACCCACCTACTGCATCTTCTTGATTAAAGGATAACGGATTGATAAGGATAAGGGACAGAAAATTTACGCACCTGTAAATCATTCAACATTAAGGTTGATTTACATAAGAGATTCCCGCATCACAGAGAATATGACAAAGAGAAATCTCGTTTGTGAGATTTCATAAGATCTCGTAAAATTAAGAATGTCGATAAGATTACCATGTAAGATTATTGAATATTTGTAAGCAAAGGACGCATTAAGCCTCTGATAAGAGATTCTAAGATGAGATTGTACGATTCTCGATTCCGTCTCACGAGAAACTTATTTTTATCATACTAAAATCTGTGTATTACTTAGCGTATATACATTTTTACGTCGACTATTTTAATGATAAGGCCTTTTTAAATCATAATTAACAAACACAATTTCACGCATTCGACATGCATTTCAACAACTGAAAAATGTATTTCCTTCGCGTATTTATATGGATTACCAATCATGGACGTCAATTCCACATGAATAACGCATTCGTATGACCTACATTGCCCGTAATAATCTGCATGCTATATCAATGCAAGAAAAACATTGCATTTTGTACATGTTCTCACGACAATCTTAGCATAAAGCCCAATAATGCCGCGCGCGAAACTAATGTAAATAACGCTTAAGAATAACTTATCTTTCTAATTTTGCTTGTTAACATTGCAATTCAAAGTCTAATAACGTTTTATAACAAATCCCGTCAGTGACTCATTATGAGTCAGATTTCGTTGTTAGTCAATGTTTACTCGTTACTACATGATTCCTTTGATATTAGAATTACTCGGTGATTGTGATCGCTCGCCAACATATTCGCTTGCTTATTTGCCTAACAAAAAACAAAGGCAACAGCAATATTGCTTAATAGATTTTTAGACAGCAATATAATCAATTGCATATTATTCATGTCAGACATCTTCAATTCCAGTTATAAGACGAAACGAGACACAAATCTAGCTTAGTTCGCGCCCGTAGTTGCGACTTTGGCAGACACGTTCAATAGGTCAACAGGGGCGTTGGCACGCGGTGTTTTTCCCAAATCTAGAACAATTGTCTGCCCAGACGACGTTCCAATGTTCTTACTGAATTCATAACTCTTTGACTTTATTATATCCAAGGAATTTTTAACATTGTGTCTAGCATTTTAACCGATAATTATGTTTGAAAGCTAAGTTTGAAAAATAATGTTTTTATATTTAATATTAAACTAATCATGTATTGGAATGGAACGGGGATTTGAATGCGATGATTTTCTTAGTTAGAATTGTGTTCAATATTTTCCTCCCGTGTCGTTTTCCTTCTAGTTTTACACACATTACATGAAATGCCTAACAGATAAAGGAAAATCCGCCGGAAAATAACAATTTACTTCACCATTTTAATAAACAATAGAACTATTTAAATAACTATCCTGAACTCCTACGAATTAGCATTGAAATATATATTTTTTCAAAACGGATTGAATCTTCAATCAATCCAAATATTGGTTCCAAGTTACGACTTTAAAACTTTCTTTATATTTAGCAATAGCTACTATAAATTCAAAGAAAATACGAGACATGAGACCCAATTACGAGAACGAGCGCAATGCAGTGCCTGCAATAATTAGTAATTCAGTTTTGACGTTCCTTATATGAACAGGTGCGTTTACTACTTATAATTAGGTTTAAATATGTACCAATACACTTACCAGTACGACAAAAAGCTGAGAAATTTAAAAACATTATTTTTCAAGAACTTCAAATATTGCTTTGTCTTCTATAACAATCGTATGATGCATTCCTAACATATAAAATGAATCCTACGTTAATATCTAAAGTGTTTACGCTATCAGGACCAGGCGCATGACACTCGTGTCCCACTTCGCTAATCTTGCTGAAATGAGCATCAATCATATGACATCAACTGGTGTCTTAAAGTAAATTACGTGGCTAGGTAGTATGCGAGAGAGTATCATTTGTGCAATGAGCTGTCACTCACCAAGCTTTGTAATTTAAAGGGACTTTGGCTAGTTAACTAAGGATTATTATAATACCACTGCTGGGCAAGAGCCTCCTCTAGCAAGAGCCCACCACGCTGGCCTAGTAAGAGTTGGCAGACTTTACACACCCTCGAAATTCTTATTGAAAATGATCATATATGTAGGTTTCTTCACGATGTGTACTAATAATTTATATGCTACTTTCGATTGTTAGGATTATTGCTTATTGTCATACAGAACTTTGTGAGGATTTAGGATGTTGCTATTTAAGCAAGCATTTGTCAGGCCAGCGAGTTAGCTATTACCGAATTTGTATAAAAATGCGACCTGTACTAAATTGGCGGATGACTAGCAATAAGATAAAAACACGTTAATAATACTAATAATACTCAGCTAATATATTACAATAAGAAGAAAAAAATGACACTTTATGAATAATTAAGTGTATACAGTGACACGGCAAAAAGTCGACTGCTTCTCATGTGAACCATCCATTATAAAGTTACTTTGTTTTTATAATGTTGGTACATTAATCAGCTATGGTAGGTGATCATTGTCTTTAGGTACATCCAAAAAAGCTAAACGCATTACTGAATTTTGAGGAACAAAAGCATCAGAGCGTGTTAAAAGGTCTTTCGAGTCTCTATAAACTTTGTATTATGTATATGCATCAACTAAGTTATTTAGGGTTATATTTGGAAGTAGACCACTATTGTATTCTAGTCTAGATCTATTTGTACAACCGACTAGCGACAGAGCGTTCTCGATCTACTTACTATAAACAAAATACCGGCTCCACCATTCCTAAAAAAATATCTTCGCCATTTCTGGATTCCACTGGAGTTACCAGCTTTTGTCTTCTTTATTAAAACAATAAATTCTAAATCAAGCATGTTTGAAGAGTTGTTATCAAGTCTTTATCGGTGAGGCCCGCAACTTCCCAGCCTCCCAGTCAAAACAAAAGATAAAACTGTTCTACGAAAGGTCACTCGTCCAAAGGCAACGGTTTGAACCGAGATGAATCATAAACTGAATAATCCCGAAATTCCAAATTACACACCCGGTTATATTTGTACATCAGTAAAACGAAAAAAAAAAAACTGTTGGTGTACCTTATTACAAATAAATAAATAAATAAATAAATAAACGAACAAGAGTTACAATAAAAGACGTCAGGAAAATCGTTAAAAACTACATAAATAAGAAATAATGGCGACTTATTCGTTACTAACTAATGTATGAAATAAAGTCATACTTAATTATGCAGAAAACAGGTATAATGGCAATTCAGAAAAATAATATCAGCTTTGTATTATATACTGTGCCACTGCTAGGTATGGGCCTCCTCTACTACTGAGAGGGATTAGGCTTTAGTCCACCACGGTGACCTAGTGCGGATTGGTAGATCTCACACAACCCCGAAATTCCTATAGAGAACTTTTCAAGCATGTAGTTTTCCTCACGATATTTTTCTTCACCGTTAAAGCAAGCGATAATTCATATAGTTATCTAGATGTCTGTTAATTCTACAACAAGAGTTTCTAATTTCACAATTTCAGAACCTTGAAAGCATACTAATGTTTGCTATAGGAATGCAAGGCACACGTGCCTCAAGATATCTACAGTTGGACGAATCAAATAAAT
Source organism: Manduca sexta (assembly GCF_014839805.1). Taxonomy (NCBI): domain Eukaryota; kingdom Metazoa; phylum Arthropoda; class Insecta; order Lepidoptera; family Sphingidae; genus Manduca; species Manduca sexta. The sequence goes on from NC_051124.1 coordinate 2,082,056, forward strand.
AGTTCCGAATTAAACATCGCTTCGATGACGCCATGAAAAACAGGACAAGACTCGAAAGTGTGCAGTTAAAATAAATATCTGCAATTCAAACTATCTGAAGTTCAAACGAAGCATTTCTCAATTGGACTATAAAATTGAGACAATTTAAGCTAATATTAAGGGAATAAATAAAATTGTAAGCAAAGCTATACACTTTTATCTCTATACTCGGTGCAATTCGCACACATAAACAAAAGAAGAGAAGGTATTCTTTGTTACATTTTATTTTTTCCTTGTCGCAAAATAGCATGCTAACAAAACCCTGTGTTTAAACAAACGAATTATAAAGCAAAAACACTTGCATAACACAATTTGGCAATACGGAAATGGGAGGCCTTGTGTGCTGGTTTCGTCGTCACGTGAACTACGAATGTGGGCCAACGTGGCGAGTGGCGACCTCCGTGCCCGCACGTGACTTGCAACGGCTGTCAAATCCAAATACGATAGACTGAAAGTATTTTATAACGGGGAATAAATATTTATTAGGTAAAAGCAAATGTAGCATTTGCTATTATTTCATAAATATGAAACAAAATAATTTAGATTTATTACAGCACAGCGTTCGAGCAAGTGGGTATTTACTTCACATGACGCAAGAGTAACACAAATTTTGAATCGATCGGGAAGGAAATAAGATTTTAGTTTTTGGTACAATCTCACTGACTGTCATATGCAATTTGGAAAGATGGTACTTATTCTGTATTTTTTTTTTATGAATAACTAAGCTGTAGTAACATAACCTTTGCTTTATTATTTTTGAGCTGAACACCTGAATTGATGACTTCACTTTTACTAAATGCAGATTTCATTCCTATTTGCCAACTTTAAAACGAACTAAAAATCATTAGAGAGCATATTATTAAAACCTAAGTTACCTGCTACAACTTTGTATATTAATACAAAAACGACCTTGAGGTTAGGATCAAGTGTTCATTATTTTGATGAAGGTCTGCTAAAATCCTTTCGCTTGACCTTAGCTTTTGATAGAAAGGACAGTCTGAGTAGCCGATCGATTCGTACGTTAAAGTATGCAATATCTAAACATGTTCTTATAATGTACGTTTTATTACTAGTTTAAGTATTTAAATATGTTCTTAATAAGTAAGCCTTGTACCAAATTTTTTGATACATTTGCCACAGATATACACTACGTTAGAGTATGCTATATGTTATATATGCTATATATGTGTCGTGTTGTGTTTATAATGTAGGTTTAATTGTAAGTTTAAGTATATATTCTTAATAAGTAAGCCTGATGCCAAGTCTCATGACATATTTGCCACGGATATACAGTAACATGATTTGCTTACAAAATAGAACATGCCCTAAATTACCCAAATGCGTTGTGTCAATACAATCACTAGGTCAATAATTTCATACAAATTTTGGCAAATAAATGCCACAAACGAAAACAGTACACAGAAACAAAAAGGAAATGTTTATAATATAAACAAAGAATAAAGTTTTGCAAGGGAATGTGTTCGCGTATCCCGGTTATTGGTCGCGCGGCAGTCGCCACTCGAGTCATCAGCCTTGGAGTCAGTGAACTGGCGGGGAGTGACGCGCAGTACGGAGGATTTCCCACCAACGTTATTATGCGTCACATCATCTCATCTTTGAGAGATCTGAGTAGGGAATTAGTACAGCCACGAAAATTTATCGCAAAATTGCCAAATGCGAACTCTCACAAACTAAAAAATAAGTTTTCTTTTTAATTGAACAACACGAATAGTTTTATAATTATTAACAGGTATATATAAATAACTAAAGTGCTTTTAGCACTTACGGTTATAGCGTTGAAATGCGTTGAATATATGGTAGCTTCCAACGTTAAATATAGCTCAAACATCTTGGTATCCAAGCGCTGTAAAGTTCATTTTTATTTGTGATCTATTAAACTTGACCTTTAGATAGAGTTCTTATGAATAAACGTTTTTAAACCCAGATAAAACTGATTTCGCTTTTTTCTCGTTCAATAATTATAATTAATCCTTGTTGATATCTTTATAAATTGTATCACAAGACGGCGTACGATTTAGTCCTTTCCTTTCGTCTTAGATCGGATGCATTCAAAATCAAAGTCTTTAGATATATTTCTACGACCTTAGACCCTAGACTGATGGCCATTCAACACATATATGTGACTTGAAACCAATATAACAGTTCCATCTAAATTGTACTTTTGCTAATATAGCACTGACGTCAGTAGTTAGTCACGATCTACTGATGTATTGTTTTGGATTTCGTGTTCATACATTATTCATGTAGAATAAATATTGCAACATACCTTTCTGCATGGTTACCTAGATCGAATTCACAGAAAGAAATGAGGAAACCTTCATACCTAAGAATCTGCGTTAACCCGAACTAGTATGTGATGAATTGAAACCTAAACTCAGTAATAGGCCCCTGTCCAGGGACAGTATATAATACAAGTCTGATATTATCGTTACATCCATATATACTTGATGGAACTATTGTTCGATTATCGAGTTAGAAAATCAAAAGCAAGTTTTCCATTCAAACACGTCAGTTGCTTGTACTTGAAACTGCGATGTAGCGATAAGCCCGCCCCTCTCAGACTGTATATCGGAAATATGCTCGGAGCGAGGGTTCGGAAGTTGCAGGGGCTACCCCTTCCGCGATACAGGCGCGATATTACAGAAATAAACTTTAATGTTATCATGACAAGTAACATTATGAAACGTATATTGTTACAAATATAAAATAAAAATGTACAAGATTATAAAGATTATCTGAAGTTATAATCATTGATACAGAATGAACATTGACCAACTCCATCTACACATAGTTTAGAAAGTGTAAATAAACATCCAAGAAAGATTTATTTTAATAAATGAGGTTGTAGAAATACTGAATACAGATTTGTCTACAGGATAATGAATTATTTTGACCGGAGTACTGATAATTGCATCGACGAAAATGGCAGTTCTATAATTTGTTCAATTTTTTAAATTGCCGGAAATTTAATAGATATCTTTAGATTCCTCTCCTTGTTGGTCGAGGAACCGAAGATTCTGGCACTGTGGATAAATTTATTGAAGTAGTGTTCAATTACCATCAGATAATCTAATCGCATTTCAAAAGGTTATGACGGCAGCTTCAAGATAACTCAAAGTACTTGAATGTTTGGTACTGAAATTTTTGCGTCAAACGTAAGGTAAACTCGAGATTTAAGTGTTTCCTTGAAATACCCGAATGATAACTATATTTAGAGATGACGCCCCCAATACACGCAAAATCACATAGCAACAGTTTGTTGAATTGAGTTATCTTTCTCTGAAAGTGATTCAGATGTAAACATAGGGTTTAGGCAAACGTCGATTTCAAAGTAACTGCGGCACCTGAGTACCAATTAAGAATAACTATTCTACTCTGGCTAACGTTTCTAGCTAAATAGAAAATAAGTATGTTCTCTGCGCTATTTTAGAACATAATGTAAATACCGAATGATGTTATCTGTAGAGTAAGGCAGGATGTATGCAGCGTCCTAGATGAATCACTTATTTAAAAGATAGATAATACAACGAACTATATAGTAGTTTCAAATATACTGGTGTTGTATTTTTTTTAAATTGAATTATGTTAGCATCAATTCAGATTTCCGGTGTAATATGACAAGGGCAGACCATTGGCTTCGCCTAATCGATGACTACCCGTCATAACAAAGTGCCTTACTGTGACTCATCCCCGTTAGTCACAAGGCTATTTAATGTATTGTTAAATCCCGCAATAAGAACGACTCAACTTCTTTGATGTCTTTGTTTTTTGATTGCACTAATAACTAAACTTTCCATTATTACTGAGACTATATAAGCTAATAAAGAAATTCGTTGTCGACAGAGCGTGAAAAACCAACATCATTGTTGTTAGAGAAGCAGCGTGAGGCGCTCGTAAAGGGCGCCGAAGGACATCGCAAGTGGCACGATGAGTGCTCAGCCCAGTGCACGACGGTGGAGGCGGCGGAGACGGGCGCGGGGCCCGCCGTCGGCCGCTGGGGCGCCGAATGGCCGAGTTGACTCGCCGCGGTCGCGCCCGGCGTCCATGTGAGCAGCCCCCTGCGGCCGCACCCGCTGCCGCGCGCTCGGTGGGGGGCGCCGCGCCGCGCGCTCGTCCTGTCGCAGCACCGCCACGAGGAGCTCGTCACCAGCGCCGAGGCCATCCTGCGCAAGCTGCTCATCACCGACAACTACGACTCGGTCAGCAACTTCATCTCACTGTACGACGCGTTCAACGCCGAAACGCAGCCGCTGTGCGACGTGTTCGAGAACTACGCGCCGCCGATCAGGTCCAAGAAGCACACGTGCGTCGGCCTCGGCATAGAGCTTATCCGCCGGTGGCGATGTCTGGACAAGGAGTTCAAGGGGTTCGCGGCGGCGACGGCGCTCGTGTCGTGCGAGGAGGCGGTGGTGGACGTGGCCGACTACGTGACAAGCGGCGACAGCCCGGCGGCGGTGCTCGCGGCCGAGAAGGAGCACGTCATGGTGGGCGTGCACATCAAGATCGATGGCCGCGCGGGAGTGCTGCTGGCCGACCCCGGCTACCACGTGGCCAGGATCGTCACAGTCATGGCTGACGGAGCTTATCCACATACCAGTAAGTTCAAATAACAACAGCTTTATATCCTACCATTGAATGTCCGAATGTTGATGAACTACTCTAATAGACAAACCTACATAAACCTTTAGTATGAAGCATATTCATAACTTACCGTTCTCCCACAGACTGGTTCACGCAGTCAGACGACGTGACCTGCCGCAAGGAGTATTACTACTCGTACAACGCGCACAACAGCGGCTACGTGGAGTGGCACGAGCGGGACACGCGTAACGACGTGGTCAAGCATCAGACCTCGCTGGTGTTCATCGCCAGGCCGTATCTGGACGGTGTAAACGTCACCGAGAGAAGAAACTTGGTGTACAATTTCAGGTAAGGACTATCCCTTTGTTCAAAAACTGCTATAAATAAAAAAATACCAGAAGAATAGGGAATACCAGAGCATTTTGAAATAATGTAAAGTGTTTTTTTTTAAATGAATAGTATCTATAACTGAACTCACTTCGTTAAGGTGCTTTCAGAAGCATCATCCGAAGCATAACAGTATATAAAATAGTTATTTTTATTCAATTGCACGATCATAAGGCGAATTCTATAACTTATTATAAGCGGTCAAACCTTGCCAATTGAATTAATGGTCTATGCCTTTTACATTCGCTTCTAAAATATCACATTATTCCTTCAGGAGTCTACTAGCGCGAGACCAGAAAGGGCACCTTGTAGCCGGGCTATATTTCCCGGTAGGGGCCCAGAGTAAGGATGCGCAGTTCACTTTGTTCTTCGACAACGGCTCCGAGAGACAGAAGACCAAATACAAGTTCAGCACGTTTATGGACTCTAAAAATGTGAGTATGCTTATTGTTAGTTCTAAAGTTTACCTCGAGATGTCGTTAAAATTATATTTGAATGTAGAACTATTTTTATCTGATTTTAAATTATAGAATTGTTAAAAGATCACGGAAAAAGTACTAGACAGTTCAGTTCAGTAATATTTTTAATATCATATTTTTTATTCTTAGTACCTACATAAACATGATTAAATTAATAAAAATATTCTTGATAAATTTAGATAAGGTGTTAAAATATTTACAATCCTTTCATCTTTTACAATATCATAAATTCAGCTATCAATGATAAAATTATTGTATAAAAGAAAATAAGCGTTAAACAAGGACGTATAAATTATTGGATCGTGTGCAATTTACGATAAAAGAAACTTTTGTGAAATGTTACATAATCATTCTGTATCATATAGCATGGCTTATTATGTCGACAACATACATTTACTGAATTAAAATTAACATTTGCCCTGTCATGTTAAACAGCGGGCGCTGTATCATTACTTAACCACAACGTATCATTTGAAAGCTATTATTCATCGGCTTCGGATGTTTGACGCAAAAGCCATTTTAATGAGCTAAATCTGATAAGCCGTTTTAGTCACTGCACTTTATTTATAATAGTGTATATTGATTTTATTTGCTTGCAGCACCTTAATGATATCTATTGTATTCATTTAATTCTTGTACAACATTATGTTCAATTTTCGTAATAGCCTTGCAAATGGACTAAAACTTGGGTGTGACTTTTAGTCATTATCCATTATAATAATCTTATTGTTTAAGACATTGGCTACGAACAATCTCTTCGCAATTTATATAATTATTTATAAACAGATATTCCGTTGATAGCATCGATGAACATTTCAATAACCATAACATTTGTTAACAGATACCGAACACAATAACAGAAGAGGTCCAAATCTGTAACGCCAAAATGAACTACAAAGATGGTGAATTGCTTTCAATTATCACCAAGTTGGCCGAGGTGATGGCGCACCAGTCCTTCATCGATCAGTTGGTCGAGATCAACGATGACATCTGCCGCATGAGTCTTTGACACAGCATTACGTGGTCACAAGACGGCCGACAAGATGGCGGCCGAAAAAATGTACGACAAGATGGCGGTACAGAAAAAAGCCGACAAAATGGCGGTCGAAACAAGACGCATAGACCGTGCGGACAGCAACGGCAAAAAGACCAATTTATCATTAATATTTTATTGATTTGTAGTATTTTTATTTACTGCGTATTAATGTAATTTTCTTTTTGATATTTCGGTGATGGATTTCTTTATTTTGTAGTTTATAAGTTTATGATTTCTATTTTGGTGTATTACTTAATAATAGAGAATTTATTATTGTTTTAAATGACAAAATACAGAATGTTGATCCAAACTGACTTACTTTTTCGCAACCTGTACAAGAATTATTAACACTGAATAAAGGTGAAATTAGGAACCATAAATAAAACACATCATACAATTAACTAATTTATTCTAACGATCACACGAATAATAAGAATTGTTGGTTCTTTTAATTCTAACATCAAAATTATGTCTAAAAATAATTATCGCGCGCACTCGAGAAATGACACGCAGAGGAACAACAAAATAAAAGAAAAACTTCGAAAGGAATGAGCGATCGTTGAGTTCAGCACCATTGCGATTTGTGCAAAGTTCACAATGACGACTGACGGAAACAAACGTGGGGGGACGGGACTCAATACACTACGAGAACGTGTGACAAACAAACTTGGATAGAATTTAGAAAAATAATTACGTTTATATAGATATTACATTACATCCCTAATTTTTATCGATAATAAGCCTAACTATCGAGTCTGAATTACCTAATTTTTCAAATAGTTTTGTTAGCCACACGTTCATTATCTTATGCTAAGGTACATTTTATTATTACACTAGCTTTTGCCCGCGGCTCCGCCCGCGTTATAAAGTTAGTCGGGCTAAAGTTTTCCGTTATAAAAGTCACGCTATATATTTTCCCGGGAGCCTATGTTCTTCCCAGGGTCTCAAACCGTCTCCATGCCAAATTTTATCCTAATACGTTGGGTAGTTTTTGAGTTTAACACGTTCGGGCAGACCGATGCAGCGGGGACTTTGTTTTATGATATAATTTTGTAGAACTTTTTAAGAGGAACAATCCCGTCATACATTATTGTTGCATAACTTTAACCGTTTACGCAGCGCACGCAACAGAAGCTCTCAAAACTAATAAATTGTCCCCGTTTTTGCATCATGTTTCATTACTGCTCCGCTCCTATTGGTCATAGCCTGACGATATATAACCTATAGCACTCCAGGAACAAAGGGCTATCCAACACAAAAATATTTTTCAGTTCGAACCGGTAGTTCCTGAGATTAGCCATTACTGCTCTGCTCCTATTGGGTATAGCGTGATGATATATAGCCTATAGCACTCCACGAATAAAAGGCTATCCAACGGAAAAAGAATTTTTCAGTTTGGACCGGTAGTTCCTGAGATTAACCATTACTGCTCCGCTCCTATAGGGTATAGCGTGATGATATATAGCCTATAGAACTCCACGAACAAAGGGCTATCCAACGCAAAAAGAATTTTTCAGTTCGGACCGGTAGTTCCTGAGATTAGGCATTACTGCTCCGCTCCTATTGGGTATAGCGTGATGATATATAGCCTACAGCACTCCACGAACATAGGGCTATCCAACGCAAAAAGAATTTTTCAGTTTGGACCGGTAGTTCCTGAGATTAGCGCGTTCAAACAAACAAACAAACAAACAAACAAACAAACAAACTCTTCAGCTTTATATAATAGTATAGATTCTATTAACTCTTTGTGAACTAATTCCATAATACGAAATGTCGATAATTCCATCTCTTTCTATAGAGTAAACACTATATTAACGCTGTGGGATTTCTAGAGTCTAAAATGGGTATAACAAACCCGTTTTTATAGTAATCTTATCATTTAAAAGCACAATTTATCTACCAAATAATAAGTTGATAAAAAATCGTAGACAATTTATAAGAGTGAAACTAAATCGACATCGATAAGTAATAATATTTTTCCTGCGTAAACCCCGTTACAAGTTAGTCCTTCGAACAGTCAACTATGATCGACACAGATCAAGCGCGTCGAAGGACATCAATATTTATCATAGCAATATTCAGAACTAGCCGTTTGCGCATGCGGCGGTAGATATACTTAAAACACAATTGTATGACAAATATCACTGGCTCAATGCAAACGCCTGCTCAATATAGAATAGCAATACAATCCGTCATTTTTAATCAGGACGAGAAGTTTTAAAGCAAATGTACTTATAATTTAACAGTGTTACTAGATCATTAGTCGATAATTTCCCCAAAATCGGAGAACTGTGTACCGCCACTTGCCCAATCGATCAGTATTGCTGATCCTACACCTATGAACTTACAAAACCTAGTGAGTTATACGATTATACTATAAGGACTTACAATTCCCCGTCTATCTATAACTTACAATTTTCGTCTATTATACTCTATAAATAGAATTTTCATTTCGCCAGACTGTGGAATTTTGTTGTTATCGATTAATCTAATTAAAATCGGTGGCGATGTTTAAAACAATCGAGTTATTTCACACTGAAAACACATTTGAGGCAATAAAAGAGCTATAAGGATGTTTCCATAGAAAGATGAATTACAACAGATTTGAAGTTCGTTTTTAGGTCCTTTTCCTTATAGGGTTCCTTAATAGCCAGTTTATATCAAATCGATAAGCCCATACAGCGCTAGAATATGCTGCTGTCTACGTTTTCATGTTTTGGCTACACAAAACCCTTCAGCTAGAGAACGGTGGGAAAAAACAGCTAAGAAAGCGTCAGTTTTACATAGCCTCAGTAAGTTATTGCTGTCTCGTCAAATAAAGTTTATGCTCAGCACAAAATCAATTTCATTGGCAGTCAAATGACTGGTAAACGAGTAGAGAATAAAAAATAATATCTATATCCACGTTTTCAATATTCATTTACTTCAAAAGTGTGAAATAACTCGTCACTATTTATTATAACATTTTTCTATATTTATAGAGTTTCGTCGTTATTAATCAATTTGCTAGATTTTCGTATTTAACACGAATCGAGGCTCGTCCAGCGATAGCGACTGTCCACACAGCCGGACAAACTTAAAATAACTAAATACTATTTCCCAAATAATAGTTTGGTCGTAAAAAAAAACGAATTGAATGAATTCTGCCATACATTGTCATTAGACATGTTACTTTAGATTTTATTGATAAAAAAATGGCATTTCATTCAAGAATATAAATAGTCATGGAATTAAATATAACACGATTTATAAATGTTTTTTTTATCTTAAAATTAAGACAATTGAAATTGAAGTGTTCGACAAAAAAAGAGTTTGTACGCTGAGTAAATAAGCTGCTTATTTTCGGGGCAACAACTAGAAGCCATTTTAACAAGATTAATGAACCTAAAATCAAACTGAAAATCTACATCAAAATGAACAAAAGTAAATGAAAATAGATGAATCATTAACACTGTGACAAACTAATTAAAATGTTAAAATAAAAAGTTATATAATATACGCGATAATGAAAAAGTTTCAGAAACATTAGTACTGTACAAATTAGGTGCTGAACAAGAGTTGATACATCGATAAAAGTCGCGATAGCTATCGATAAAGTTCGAAGAAAATCGACGTTACGTTCACAATGGATGAAGAATAAAATAACATAGTCAGTAAACAATTTTATACAGAAATTAAAATACTGAAAAAATAGCGATTACCCATCGATATTGCAATGTAAAATTTTGTTGGCTGATAATCAGTAAAGTATCGATAATATGAAAAATCGATTTAACCAAACGATACAATCATTGAACAACATCGACAAATTCGGCTAATATTCGCGTTGTTGATGGTTTGTAGTCGCTATCGCGTTGTCGGCCGGTTTAGTTGTGGTTCGGCGAGTGTCGGTTCGCCTTGTGGACCTTGTGTCGGTGTCTTTGCGGGTGAGAGCTGCTGTACACTTCGCGGACATTCGAACTGCAATTAATTCATATTTTAGGTGATTTTGTATTTTTACTAGTATACGATATGACACTAAGAAACCATAACATTGATTTTGACAAGTGCCATTACTCAATTTGCCGCTTAACACCATATTTATATACATTTTATTTCAAAGCGCATCGATAATAATGCTGTACTAAGAACCATTTTAATAAACCGATCTTCCTATCAAGGATCTTAATCAAACATTTAAAGTATTGAACTATTTAATAAACAAAACTTGAGCTGTTATTTAAGCGTCTGTTGTCAGTTGAGTAGGCGCTGTTTCATAACCAAACCCCATTTTTCAAATTCCGTCACATACTGTGACTAAGATATTAATTGAGATGTTGTTGATATAATTATTGAATCGAAATATCTTAAGATGCTGCCTTTAACTTCACAGCATCTCAACTGATAATGTCCTTCAGGGTGGATCTAAATTCTATCTATTAATACCGGCCTAAGACACTTGTCACATATTATAATATCATGCACAAGTATTTCCCGATATATTTTCTATAGCGCTTAAAAAATATGCGATCCATAACTTAAGCTACGCGCATTTGAACTGACTAGCTTGACTTTATGTTTTATCTATTGACATAATCGTCTGAGTACTTCAGACTTGCAATGTTGAATGGCGTGTGCTTCAAAAGGCACAATATTTACACACGGTATGAAGTAATGCGGAAACATCTTATCAAAATTTAGGAACCTGGACAAAATACTGCATTTATAAGTACGGAATAAAATATTAAATCTTGATCCTTCAACCCATATATATATTTTAAAATGTTATAAGTAAAAAATACAAGTCTGACTCGACCAAAAGTTAACCAGTATATAAAACGCAGTAAATTTTTGTCCTGACTCCTTAAACTTAATATATTTCTGTAATGATATCGAGTGAACAAATAAAAAAAGAAAACACTGAAAAAAAAATTGGCGAACAAGCAAATGACAAGCATTTATTGTAGGGAAGCATAGTTTTATACAGCTAAAGCGGATATTGGCGATTTGTGAAACAAAAATGCAATTGATTGTTTGAAAAGTGATAAAGTTATTCACAAAATACCTGCGGGAACTAAAATAATGGTAATACACATAAGGCACATCATAGCCTCATATAATTCTTATTATCAAATGTTGGACCACTTATATGGCAGAAAAAACGAGATAAATTATCCTTTCGGGGAATAACATCCCTAAAAAATATGTACATTGTAAAATTAAATAAGGGCCTTAGTAATAAACGCAGTATACATCTGTGATAATTATACAACGTTTTGTCTTGGTTCCTCCGATAGCAAATGTCACTCGATATAGCGAGACAAAACACTGAATAACTACTACATACATACACAGCATTTATTAATAAGGCGATAAGAGTATATATTTCTTCATGCAACTCATGCAAAAACTATTCATACAAAATATAGCAAACATATATACAGCTAATAAAATAGCCACAAATAAATAAATTTAATAACGAATTTACGATCTAATAGTAGTGGCGCCTCCTCCAATATCTGGAACTGAAGTATTAGAAGGGATAAGTGGAATACCGATTATCGAATAATATTTGATGAATAATCGAATGAATCGATAATGATGCCGAAGCGGCGGAATGACACCAGAGAAACAACTTGCCCATAGATTATATGTAATTTTAACGAAAAAGCTTGTGAACCAACAGAACGCTAATAAGGTTGAAAAACAAAAGTTATAGATGTTTTATTGTTATTTTACTACCCCGTAAATGAGTTATCAATAAAACTTCTGCATATATTTTATGCTATCGATTAAAGGAAGCAAAACGAAATAAATCGTAAAATTTTGCATAACTATTATGCATCGATACCAACATTTAAAACTACCCGAATGAAGATTTGAGATGAACAGCCTATCCTGCATTAGTTCACGCGTTGTTTACTATAAAAATGAATATGTAGTGCAAGATTAGTCACTCAACAGTCAACGTGTTGAACCTAACGCGTGTCTGGGTTAGGTGATGATATACCGCCTACTACGATAGACTAAACTTGTACATATAGGTATGGAAAAAAATTGTTTTCTGTTTATAAGCTGTAAAACTAATCTTACTAAAATCAAATCTAGTACTAACAAAAAATTATACCAAGCTAATTTGATTTAAATATAGAAAAAATACTCTATCGAGTGAAAAATGGTGAGCTTGTTTCATTAAAATTATTGAAATCAAACAATGTTATATACCTTATGAACAATATTACTAACAGTATGGTTACTAGAAGATATCGATTAAATGGTAAAATTTAAGTGTCGACATCGATCACTGAGTACTCGACATTCGCACATTTAATATCGATATTTAAACAGAATATTATAAAATAAACTTAAAATAAAAAATATTTAAGTATATGTTTTTTTTGGGAAGATTTCTAAAAAGCTATACATAGAAAAATGGAAACGATATTTAGAACAAAGTATCGATATTTCTTATTGGTCAGTATCGATATTTTTATATCGATAGTAATCGATACCTCGGTTTTATCAACTGAGTACCCTGCGTAGATGTCAAATACAGATCGCCTAGTTTGAGTCTATCGTGTAGGGGTATAAGAAGAATGCACGACTTGTGTTGTAGTTTACCTGGAGGGCAAGATGAGTGGGCTGGCGGAGGGCCGTAACGGTCGGCGCGCGGCGCGGGCCCGGCGCGGACTCGGCTCGACCGGGGCGACCGGCGCGCTACCTGTGCAGGCCGGCCTGCAAGACACACGCGCGCTAACTACACGGGACGGCTGGATGGCACGCATACACATTTTTTTTTTTTACTTTTTTATGGGCAAAGAAACTTTACTGCAACAGATATTAAGTGAAGTGACGTCCAGATAGAGTATCGATTGATAAAAGATGATCGTCTTTAGCTAGATGACATAATTATAGCGACCTACGACCATACTCATTATTACATTTTATTATATATTCATTTAGATGCATATGTATATGTCCTTGACAATTTTATATAAAAAATAGTTATTGTTACATCACTATTATAAATTTTTAAATTAGTTGTAATTGTAATGAATAAATTAGTGACTATGACCAGTAAGCTATAATTCTCATAAAATAAATTGGATTTTATAACATAAAAAAAAAATTAAAACTTTAAACGACACAAAATAACAAAACTGCTCGAAATTAAACATCTATATATTTAATGCATTAAACAACATCAAAATAAAATCAATAACAACCATCCAACCATCTCGATACACATAAAAATAATACGAAAATAATACACATAGTACACAATAAAAAAGCGCAAATAAAATATAAAACAACAATATAGATAGGCACACAGACATGCTGGCCGCTACCACTACATCTAAAAGCAAAATTACTACATGTGCCTATTAATTACTACCCTACTTTTTCATTATACTAATAAATTTTTCATTTGTTTATGAAAAAAATATGCATAGTGTGTAACTGTACACAAGACGCCACGTAACTATTTCTATGTCATCAGTAAAAAAAAGATTTTTTTTACATAAAAAATGTAAAAAAAATTTTTTTTTTCTATTCTACATATTACAGAGCATGCTCGTGATTCGAAAAAACACTATTACCTTTATAGATAGAAGCAGAAAAACATTACACATGCCCTGTTTTCAAACATTTCTTTTAATATAAGATTTCATGTTTTTCGTGTCTATTGCAAATTGCGACTATTGTTTGTGCCTTTATAGAATGCAATTTTTAAATTAGACCATTTTTTTTGGCGAATAGTACCGAAGTGCTGTGTACTACGCCATTGTGTGGTTTTTTATCTACAAGCGCCACTGATAAATTCAGTAAGCAAAGTGAAAACGTATTGTATATTTAAAACAGTGCGAAGTGTTTTAGCCAGCCTTTGTCCGTATCTTAACGTTGTTGTGTGCATGCTATATAACGTTGGTAATTAAGCACACTGCTGCGTAGTGGATTGTTTTTTTATTAATAAAAATCCACCACACAGGTTTTATATCCTTGTGCGAGTTTACTGTGAGTGTGTGTGTGCGCGTGTGTGTGTGTGATTGTGTGTGTGTGTGTGTGTGTGTGTGTGTGTGTGTGTGTGTGTGTGTGTGTGTGTGTGTGTGTGTGTGTGTGCGTGCGTATGTGCGTGCATGTGTGTGTGTGTGCGCGTGTGTATGTGCGTGTGCGCGTGTATGTGCGTGTGTGCGTGCGTGTGTGCGTGCGTGTGTGTGTGTGTGTGTGTGTGTGTGTGTGTGTGTGTGTGTGTGTGTGTGTGTGTGTGTGCGTGTATGGGTACTCACTTGGGCGGCGCGGCGGTGTGCGCGGTGTGCGCGGTGTGCGCGGGCGGCGCGGCGGGCGCGGGCGGCGCGGGGAGCGCGAGGCGCGGCGCGCGCGCGGCGGTGACCGCGGGGCGCGCACGAGTTGCGCCCGACGCACCCGCCTTATTGTGGAACTCTCTGGAATAGATACCGTCATTTTGTTAGGTACTATGTAATACAGTCGAATTTAAATTAAGGTTCTTAATCCAACACAGTTTCCACTAATAGGTAAAACTTACATAGAAGAAAGTAGACGAAAATTGACTAACAATATTACATATTAAAAATTGCATAAAAAGAAACAAACAAACTTAATCAAATGTGGAAAATAATTCAATAGAGGCAATCATCTAAATTATCAATAAAATGTTAACCATTATCATTCTTTCACCACAACTAACCACATTAATATTACGATAGTGTAACTTTTTTTAACATTATCATTATAAATATCTAAATATTTAAACTGTTTTACATAATTATAATTATAGACTGTTTTTTTAATACGGGCACTGTACATACAGGTAAATGAAGTCATACTTATCCGAGTATCGACTGACAAGAAATAATTATCATCCGTCACTCGACAATGTTTAAAACCGGACATATACAGGCTGATCCCGAAACGCGACACACTCCCACAGACACTGTGGCCCGACACGAATAGTCTAGATTCTGTAGACACATTACCTATCAAAGTCGACGGCCTCCTCCTCATCGAGATTGATGAACTCCTGCCGCTCCTCCGCGTCGCCTGTGTACACGTTCTGTTCGCGCTCGATCACGTGTGCCCGCTCGCCGATGTGGTGACCTGCAAACGACCATCAAAAGCGTTAGTACTAAATCGAGTGGCGAAAATAAGCTGGTAACGATTTTGTTTACATTTTTGATTTTGTAGCTTGTGCAAGGTAATACTGATGGTAAAGAGCCAATGTGAGTTAACGACTTATCAATGGCGAATGCTCCATATAACCCAATCCCTACCGGCTTCTCTTCCGTAATTATGTAAAATCTAACTAAAATTGAAACGCTTTCCAGATCGTATTTATGTATATTAGTACCTAAAGTTGTTTCAGATTCCCTTTCGAAAAATGTTATCCTTCGCCACTGCAACTTATGTTGTAAGTCAAGGTCGGTAAGGGTTCTTTTCTAATATAATTCTCAAGGCAATGGAGGTTGACTCCAGATAATATCGGTCGAAAAAATAGCTTAACTCTTGGTCTCTCGTGGCTCGCCGGCGAGCCAAGACAGCTACATGACATTTGCGTGTGTCACGGGATTATAACCTTATATACTACATAATAAGGTTATTTTTCCGTCACACGCGTAGCTGTTTGACAAGTCATGACGGGTTAATCATACCAGTTTAAAGTATATTTACATACATATTGTTCCAACACATTCGTATAATAAAAATTACAGACAGATATAATACTTTATGACTACAATATTTCGCGACCAGCGCCACGCCATTACCTAGTGACAATATAAATCATTTTCAGTACCGTCAAATAGCACTTCCCGATATCACATTGTCACCATGCCAAAGAATTCACGGAATACAGAGTCAATGTCTCAGCAGACGGATATAATTTCCCGCCCACCACAATTTTCCTGTGACAAATAGTATAACGTTTAATTTAGATGTTCGCGAAAAAAAAACACGCTGTACGTGGGATGGCGTCATTTGTGCCTCTAAAAATAAATCAGACTAGAATCTTGGATGAATGATTTCTGTAGAGGTATTAAGGCTCTCTACTCATTGTAGCAGGTAAATATTTATCCACGATATTCTGATATAACATACTGATTTTGTGTAAATTATGATAATTTGCTTCCCAAGAGAAGGAATATCTTTCCACTAGTTAATATGCACATACTACTTCCTCCGCTGTAATATAATTTGTACATTAATTTTACAAAATGATTTCATTTCCATAATGTTCTAGGTGCTATTATCTATCAAATAATTTCAATAAACAGAGTAAAGTAACTTATTAATCACACTTTCATTTCTTTAGTATAATAATAATAATATCAGCCCTGTATTATATACTTGCCCACTGCTGAGCACGGGCCTCCTGTACTACTGAGAGGGATTTCTTTAGTATGCAAAGAATAAATAAATAAATACGTAATATAGATTGAGTATAATAAATACTCTCAGTCATACAATCATTGCACAAGCTATCTCTCAATAATTCTAAGAATATTTTTCTCCAATTTAACACAAAAGCTCCACAAAAATCAATAAATCAATAACAATCCGTTCAATATACAAAAAATTTTCATACAAAGTGGATAGCCGTCCTAACAACGCAACGAAGAAACAAAACCGAAATAATCTCACGTCACCGGCTCGGATGAGGGAAATAAATTTGGCATACAAATATTTTGCATACAGATGCGAGTAATTTGGGATGTTTGGATAACCGAGTGAATTATAAGCGTTTGGATGATTTATAGATATGCTTTCTGGAATAAAGCTATGCCTAGAAGCGAGAGCCTTCGTGGAGATTCAATAATACCACAGATAACTCTAACATTTTACAAGTAAGTATTCCGTATTCAGCGTTAATAATATATAATAAAATAATAATAATAATATAAGCCCTGTATTATATACTGTCCCACTGTTGGGCACGGGCTTCCTCTACTACTGAGAGGGATTAGGCCTTAGTCTACCACGCTGGCCCAGTGCGGATGGGTAGACTTCACACCCTCGAAAATTCCTATAGAAAAATTCTCAGGTATGCAGGTTTCCTCACCATGTTTTCCTTCACCGTTAAAGCAAGCGATAGTTCACAAAGAATACACACATAATTTTTTAGAAATGTCAGACGTGTGTGCCCTTGGGATTTGAACCTGCGGACATCCGTCTCGGCAGTCCGTTCCACAACCAACTAGGCTATCACCGCTCAGCATTAATAAAAATCGAACAAAATTCCCTAATATAGGATCAGCGTAACAAATTTCATCAAGCCACTTGCAGAAAGGCCGTCAGAAATCCAACCCATCGGGAGGCTGTCGGCCGTTATAATGTTGAAGAAGAAGCTCATGAAATCTGCATTTTTAACATATAAGCGAAACTAATTCTACATTAGACCCCCTGTACAGAAAGCCTAGTTCATCGTAATCATCAGAGGCCCCTCAGCAATTTGCGAATAATAGCCGGTAAACAACTTGAGCACACTACCGCGCTGTGAGTGATTATTTGTTCATTAATGTAGCCACACTTACGTGCCTTGG
The DNA here is from genome assembly GCF_014839805.1 of Manduca sexta. Classification (NCBI taxonomy): domain Eukaryota; kingdom Metazoa; phylum Arthropoda; class Insecta; order Lepidoptera; family Sphingidae; genus Manduca; species Manduca sexta. The sequence continues at coordinate 2,100,136 of NC_051124.1, forward strand.
CGGCTAATATACGCGAATGATTAATTCTCGGAATACGACGGAATACGCCCAGCGAATTGTGAATGCACTTGCAAAAGTGGAAATCAAGTTTCAAATTTCGTCCGGTTATACATCGTAATTTCCGCAAGCATATATTATGTTTGGCAATATCAATAAATTGAATACGCATATATGGTGATAACTATGTCTATACATATTTAAAAATGAATCTCTATTTCCCTTTGTCACGCCATCACGCGTGAACGGCTGGACCGATTTCACTATTTTTTTGTGTTTGTTATTGTCAGGAGAAGGTTCTTATGTAAGAAAAAAATCAAAAAATTGACCGGAAAATTAGAAAATTTAAGAAAACCTAACGAAAATATGAATTTAACATAACTGTCAGTGGTTTGAAATAACTGTCAGCGATCGACAGAATGCGCGCGAGCATACATAGTTAAGACAGGACAACGTGTGTCGGGTCAGCTAGTAACTAATAACAAGAACGATATAACTCGGGCCATTCGCCTTAAAACCGAGTTCCTGAAACTCTTACACTCTACAAGATCGCAGTCCCGTCCTCGCCGCAGAGGACCTCGCCGCGTACCCCGTCCCTCCGGCCCTTTTAGTTCCGACCCGCGTGCCAACGAATACGGTAATAAAGACTGTTTACAACGCTCATCCCATAATCGTTGATGTCTCCTCTCCCAGTGATCGTCCTGAGCTGAGGTTCGTAACCCGCTAGTGGGTTGCCCTCAGCATGGTCATTTAATTATCGAAGGTTGCGAGCGCCTATAGCGCTCACCCGAAATTCCAGTGTGTTTGTGTAAGCCGACCTTTATCGGGCTAACAAACGTAATTAAAAAAAAAATACTAATAACATTGGGCATATTATTGTACTTTTTATATAATATCAGCCCTGTATTATATACTGTCCCACTGTTGGGCACGGGCCTCCTCTACTCCTGAGAGGGAATAAGCCTTAGTCCACCACGCTGGCCTACTGCGGGTTGGTAGACTTCACACACCCTCAAAATTCCTATAGAAAATTTCTCGCAGGTTTCCTCACGATGTTTCCTTCGCCGTTAAAGCAAGCGTCAATCCACAAAGAATACACACATATTTTTTTAGAAAAGTCAGAGATGTGTTCCTTTGGGATTTGAACCTATGGACTTTCGTCTCGGCAGTCCGTTCCACAACCAACTAGGCTATCGCCGCTTTTTTTTTTGTATAATTGCGGTTAATATATGCCTACTCAAAACTTTCCACATATGAATCAGTAAAGGAAACCACAATACTATTTGCAACATATTGTTGTAACCCATCCAGTACCCGCGTGATATCACGTACTATGGGAACAGATATCTGTACCCCAAAAGAATAACAACCACCTTATAAATAAGAAAACGTACAATAATATAATGGTTGTTACTCAAAAAAGAAAATGAATAAATCCCTTAAATGAAATTAGATTATTTGTATGATGGATCTTCTCGGAAAAGGATAAGTCAGGAGAACCCTTTACCGGCGGAAATATATAAGAAGAACTATTAATGAGGAAGAGGTGTGTTCAGGTAATAATGTGGCGTTTGTCTTTGCTTAATCCTATTGGAAAAGGGCGCGGATGTGAAAGTGTATATTAAAAACATGTAAAGAGTCTACATATTTGTTTATCTAACTGAAACCAGCTGATTGAATTCACAAAATAATATCCTCAAAATAAAATAATCTCTAAAACTACCAATTTTTATCCGCACCATTCGTAAACTAGATGTGCAATATTTACATTTCTGAACGAGAATTTATAGTTTTAACAATTCCGGATTCCCGACAAATTAGCGCTAAAACCCAAGCGCCAGTTGTACATACAAAAACATAGACTTGTGATAAACATTTGCGTCTTAATTTAACTCTCTGATGCCGTATACTTAGTCACTATGGACTTGACAGAGAGCGAGCTTCAAAACAAACACCACGACATGTGTTACGTAATATTATGCGTAATTTTCGTTAAATATTGGTCGCTTTGCATGGCTTGCAAAGTTGTGTTACGATAATATTGCGGAAAATTTGGTAGACCTTGACGTCACAACTGACGACTAATGGCGGCAGGCATATTTGAACATCTTTGTAATAATAGCGTAACAATACCGTTATTTAATAACACTTAAAAAGTGAAATTTACACGAGAGAACACATTCCAGTAAAAGAAATAAATAGATAGTGTTTAAATAAACATGTAGAATATAAAAAGGCATAATTACAATAGTTATGTTAGCATTTTCCAACAGTAAGCTGTTCATCAAAATCACAACATTCCCCATATGTATTATCTTCATAATCCGGGATATGTTTTACTAGGTTTTGCTCGCGGCTTCGCCCGCGTGAAATTCCTTTCCTGTAACAAGTTCCTAAAACACTAGAGATTCACGGCATTACCTGACACGATTCCAACGCCATCTATTTAAAATTTAGATTAAACAATTGTATTATTCCCCATGGGACCAATTTACCGGGATAAAACATAGCCTATAAGTTAATCTAGGACATGATCTACCCGTGTAATAAATTTCATCCAAATCCGTTCAGCTGTTTCCGAGTTTACTTCTAACAAACATCCATTCCACAAACTTCCTTATATTTGTAAGATAAGAACTAAGATGAATGGGAAATGAAAGAGGTTCTGCATTAAATTCCCGACTCACAACACTTTTTGATTAGAGTTTACGTCGGAAATGGCTAAAACATCGCGTAATGGTGCAGAAATAAACCTGACGAAATATAGACACATCTTCGCTTTACATTATATGCATGCGTATAAGAGTAATTATTTCTATAAACGTGCCTAACTTTCATTGACAAGCCTCAATGAGCGCTAAAAAATAACTTAACGCAAAATTTATGTTGAATTATTAAACTAACTTTAATAATTTACTTACCTAAAAATCAATTAATTTCCTTATACTACCCAATAATTTTAATGTTCAAGACAACACCCATTGAATATAAAAGGCTTTGAGCAAAATTACTTTTTAACCGACTTCAAAAAAGAGGAGGTTATCAATTCGACGAGATTTTTTTTTTTTTTTTGTATGTTTGTTACCTCAGAACTCGCTCGTTTATGAACCGATTTGGAAAAATCTTTTTTTATTCGAAAGTATTTCTCTCCAGATTGGTCCCATAAATTTTTTTCAAGATCGCTTCGGTAGTTTGGTTTTAAAAATTAAAAAAACTAGAATAATTATGTCGTCCAAGAAAACGAAATCGCGAATTTAGCTTTCCTGTGACGTATTTAGTTATGTTTTTGCATTGAGTTTGGTTGCCTGTACTTCTCACATACTTATACATATAGCATAACATCTTTTCCCCCGTGTCAGGGGGTAGGCAGAGGCGTAACATTTCATCGCGATAGTCGTACTGTGTGTGAAACATATCAGTTGTGTTTTTGGGTTGGGTTTAATTGACTCTACTTCTTACATACATACATATATGTATTTAGCATCACACTTTTTCCCCTTTTTAGGGTTAGGCAGAGATGTAACACCACAGCGCAATAGTTATAGTATGATCGAAATATATCAGTTGTGTTTTTGCGTTAGGTTTGCTTGAATCTACTTCTTACATACATATATATAGCATCACACCTTTTCCCCTTTTCAGTGGTACTCAGAGGTGTAACTCAGCGCGATAGTCGTATCGTGAGCGAAACACAACTATGCCATTGAGACGGTCTATTTTTTACTAACACAAAAAAGCAAAAAATAAAAATAATTTTAACAAAAAATTAAACCGCCTTCAAAAACCACTCAAAACCAAAAAATAATTTCACATAACAAGTATATATTGGATACCAATTTTGGAGTCGGTGCCTAATTAAAATTGCTAGTTAAGCTAGATAAATACATTAACGAATATACGAAAACAATGTGCTGCCAGCGTACAAAGTCAGCAAGTCAGATCGTCACTGGAGATAAACACATCGCCGCAGCACAGCAAATGGAAGCTATTAAGGAAATATTTAAATTTGTAAACTACGCTACCCAAATTCTTCCCCTGTTACATATAGCTGGTCAAATGTGGGTGTATTACACTCCCTGCCTCGAAAAAAGAGGAAATAAAAAGATGAAACACCATACATGTGCTTGGTATTACACCTTTCACTGTGTATGTTGTAGTACACGCAAACCTACTCATTTTAATTTATATGAAAGAAATTTAGCTCATAGATGGACTATGCAACAAATATAGCTAACTAGCAATTTTAATTAGGCACCGACTCCAAAATTGGTATCCAATATATACTTGTTATGTGAAATTATTTTTTGGTTTTGAGTGGTTTTTGAAGGCGGTTTAATTTTTGGTTAAAATTATTTTTATTCAAGTATTTAATTTATTTACGTATTAGGCTTATGTTATGTATAAAGAAAGAAAAAGCCGTGCTGAAGACGGCAAAGTGACCTCACAGCACTTGATTGTAGTGGGGTCCAAAATCCAGATAGTGTTTCTGACGAGAGATATTATTTCTCGCCTGATGTCAACATCAGGCCGGCCTGTTCGAAACGGGATACACACAGGCTGACCCCGGAACGCGACACATTTACATGAGTAACTATGATTTTAAAGACATTGTGTACGGTGGTCGCTATCCGCACGGATACAAGTATCATGCCATCAAGCAAGTGTTCTAACTCAGTTCTCACAGTCGAGCTCACGTTATCGCATGTTGGTCAATCGGCACTACAGTTTTTAAGTATGTGTGTAGAGTGCACGCAATCACGTAATGACCTCAAGTTGTGTGCTATATTTTTTTACCTGGTGAGGTAAGCAGGTAGATCTCAAATAGGTGTAAATGTGTAACCGCCTAAATAACTTCAGCCATTTGGAGAACGACCTGCACGGTTATTCGCTCCTATATAATGTTGGTTATCCAGAGTACAAAATATATTGGTAAATTGTAGAATAAGTGCGTAATTCCTCGCGTAGGGTACGAATAACCGTAAGCTATGAAAATTAACACATTTTGATGGCTCCCACACTTTAGATGCTACTTGATAAGATTTTTTTTTACAAGGAAGCCGTTTTAATGAATATTATTTTTTGGCAAACACATGCATTTTAAATTACCTATGTTTTAAAAAAAATATATCAAACCGTAATTAGCGAGCAGACAAAATATTGACGACTGTCTCTATAGGTGAACCGTTAAGACACGACATTATCGACTGGATTTCATTGTTATAACTACGCACGTAATAAAGTCAATTTGTCGTACCTGGACAAAAATATTAAATTCGTATCCTCTATTTTTGCGTAAGTTTGTCTTTTGCCCTTGGAGTCATTCAAATTTATCGCATATGCGGTTTACGTAAACTTATCGACATGCACAATTACGTTATAATTACAAATTACTTTTATTACATTATACACAGATATATAATAATACCAGCCCTGTATTATATACTTGCCCACTGCTGAGCAAGGGCCTCCTCTACTACTGAGAGGGATTAGGCCTTAGTCCACCACGCTGGCCTAGTGCGGATTGGTAGACTCTACACACCTTCGAAATTCCTATAGAGAACTTCTCAGATGTGCAGGTTTCCTCACGATGTTTTCCTTCACCGTTAAAGCGAACGATAAATTCACAAAGAATACACACATGATTTTTTAGAAAAGTCAGAGGTGTGTGCCCTTGGGATTTGAACCTGCGGACATTCGTCTCGGCAGACCGTTCCATACCCAACTAGGCTATCGTCGCTTATACACAGATATAATATATATTTTTTTTTTTACTACATGACGGGTTTAAAATCCTTTACACACTTCAGCTATTGAGCAATACAATACTGCGCTCGTCATACATACATTGGATGTTATTGTCATCCCACCCTGAATATGCAATGTCCTTCGATATAAAACATTGGCTGTCCTAAACCGGCTGACAGATGTTTGAGTACGCGTACTCGACACGACCACCTTTTTCGCCGGGACATAAGTACGCTTACTTTGAAATCGGCGAGCAAGTTCGTTGGCTATCCAAGCGATTAGAAATATTGCTCGCAGCTCGTCAAGGCTCGTACGGCAGCGCTAGAATACCTAACACTTAGTACTTACTTAGACTTTGGTTTCGGCAACATTTAAAAAATATCTAGCCTACCAACTATAATTTCTACGCAGTTAACCAAAGCGTAGTACCTGCATACGTCACCCACGCTAGCGAATCAATAACTATCGGGAGGTTACCTTGAAAGCTACGAGGGGACTCGGACCAGAGAACAATAGTTAACACACCTTTTAGACCTTCGATATATGGGGTGACGTGGAGGACATTTCAAAAGTAGGTTCGTAAATTAATTTTGAGAGTATAAATGCTTTTGGCTTCCGATACGCGGGTACCTATGAAATTTTGAACTTACATGTGTTTACTCATCATTATAAGCCGCTGTACGTCCACTGATGAACATGGGCCTCCCCCAAAGATTTCCTGATCGACCTATTGGAAGCGGCCCGCATCCAGCGACCTCTTGCGGTGTTACTATACGTACTACATGTGTTACTGTGTATTGTTAATTAGCACTCGCTTTAAAATTGCAGGAAAATGAGAAGTATTCGACGTTTAAGATAAATAGAGATGACATTAAGACATTTTAAAATATATTTCTTAGAATTTTTTCAGATGAAAAATTCTATCATATTGCGTAACTTTAACTTTTTACGCAGCGCACGCAACGGAGACTCACAAAAAAATCTCCTTTTTTTAGTTTAACAAACTTTTTCATTGATGCTCCGCTCCTATTTAGTCTTACATGTTGTTATACTACCTCCAGCTTTTCTTGATACATAGGCTATCTAAAACTAAATTTTTTTTTCAATTCCAACCAGTAGTTCCTAACATTAACGCTTTCAAACAAATCTTCAGCTTAATATAATAGTATAGAAGTATAGATTAAACAGAACCATCGCAAAAGATTTATAACACGACAAATTTACCGCCGTTTTACAATAAACGATTCCAATCGCTTCTTTCAATCCATCGCGAAAATTAAACAATCAGTGTGTTTAGAATGTGGCAAAAAACACGATACGTTACCATGTTGTTTTATTGCGATTGGTTGAGAGACTCACACGTGACTGACGCATCTGTCTCTCGACCAATCACAAACATCAAAATTAAACGACATCGACGTACGAATCGTTTGATACGTATTATATTTATTTATTATTTTATCGTTCGTTTCGTTTTTTCGTACGTTTTTTTGGGAAGTTCTAAGGAGATGAATTTTTTTTTAACATCCTCATTAATTACCTTATTTATGGTTTATACTCGGAATCGAAACGTAGATTAAGATTGGAATCGTTTATTGAAAGCAGTCATTATTGTATTTGATTGGATCCTTAAAATTGTATTGCGTACATGTACACTTATGTCGCTGGTTGTCCAAGATACAGTCTTTGTGTAGTTTTGGTACCCTTGAAAATTGTAGTATTAAGGATCTCATATTTCTATATAAATTTATTTTAAGTAAAATTAAGTGTCTATAAGTCTGTTTTTCAATAAATGATTTCATTTCATACGTGATCTCATACATTACGATTCCTATAGCCTGTGGTTAAGAGAAATTCCATTCAAATTTTTACCGTCTAATAAATTGACAACAAATGTTTCCGCAAGATACATTTCTTTCAAGGCACGGATCGAATCCGTGACCTTTCGTTCGTAAACAGCAATATTTACGCAACAGGCATATTTATACGCTGTTTAATTATACTGCATCTGGTGGATGCGAAATGTTTTAACGAATCGCTGCAAAAATTACTCTAAGAAATAGAATTAACGCAATGATTGTTAGATATCATTATGTTTCTCTCTTCTAAAAAAGCGTTTTTGAGATCTCAACTATACTAAACTATTCTAAGATAATATTTTTTTGTCTCAAAGTGTGTCATTAATTTGTAACTTGTATAATATACAAGTGCGTACTATTGACTTTACAAGTGACTGTCTCAGTGGCGTAGTTGTACTGCATGCGTGGTACGACAGCGTTTTAAGATCCTGGGTTTGAATCCCGGGTCGGGCAAAGTGATATTTGGATTTTTCTGCTCTGTATCAGCGTGGAGTCAGGAATTTGTGCCCGATGTGGCGATAGGCTCGCCCCCTATGACATCATGGGACGGAACACACTTGGCGAAAAGTAGGTGCCCTGGTTGCGCTGGTAGCTGATGATAAATGCGTGATGTATGGGCCTGCTATTGCAATAAAGATTTTTATTTTCTTTGATCTATAATATTTTAAACCGCTTCTCCAATTCTGATTTTTTTCCCTACTAGTAATTTACAACAAATATAATAACCAGAGGTATAATATACAGCCTAGCTTTTGAACCCGCAAATGAACTAGTAGTGTTGCAATTCGCGAGCATAAACTGGTATTTGCATACCTATAGACATCTTCTTGGTGCCGGTGCGCGAGTCCTGCATGGTCTTGCGAGTTTCCTTGATGCCGCCGGGGCCGATCTTGGTGCTGCTTGTGGAGCTGATGACCTGCGAGATGAAATCACAGTACGGGTTAATAATATCAGTTATATGCAGTACTAGCTTTTGCACGTGTGTAAGGTTTTCCAGGATAAAACTCACGCTTTATATATTCCCGATATACAGAGTGGTGACGACATAACGACATTAAATGAAAACACGAACCCCACTAGTTGATCAAAACACTCTAAAATTATCAAAAAAGTTATTACGCAAAACTACAAGAATCTAATTTTTCAAACAAACTAAATGCGAAAATAATCTAAATTAAACACACCAGCCTTTATAATATTGTTTATTAACCTCATCTGACCTGTAGGCACTGCACGTAAGAGGCGTACGTACGTACTTATTTGGCGGTCCCTTTTGAGCGTAAAGTTTCATTCATGAACGTAATCTAAAAAATGGTGGTCATGGTCACTAGGTTCACATTTCATGTAAACACTTGAACATTTAATCAAAACTTATACACACGCGTACGAACTACAAAAGAAATGCCGACAAGGAGTCGGCCGCCGCGCCGCGCCGCGCCGCGCTGCGCCCGCACAGCAGCATCAGCTGATGTGCGTCTTACAACTTACATTATGATATTTTTTAATAATATTGGATTTTGTTTCTAATTAATAGTTTAGTTTATCTATCCAAATGTAACGCTGTATAGAAATTTAAGAAAATTTGAATAAAATAGTAATCATTCGATCGCGCTGTCTTCGTTTTCGGTAGCGCTTCCCTTACATCTGGTATTTTTGCCTACACTTACCTACATGTTTAGACAAAAATGTCGAATTGACAACGTAGCTATCTTGCCAGCTTACAAAACGAGTGGTGCGCCTCGGCAATCTTTCTTTGCTAATAATAATAATATTATCATTATGGTAATTAGGTCTAAATACAACCAGCAATACAATAAAATATTGTAATATTATTTCTGAGTAGCGAGTAGCACATTGTATTTATTTGTATTACGCATGTAGGTAAATTAAATTGTTTTGAGGTGAATGACCTAATGAACTTGCGTGGCAAAATCGTAATGTATGTACATCATGTTCTAAAATCGTTAAAGTAAAAAATAATTCCTGCGGCTAAACCATTGATTGTAATTTGATAATTTTTGGTATACGTACTACTAACGTGATACTCGGTATGTGGTTTCATTTAATGTCGCTATGTCGTCACCACCCTGTATAAAGTAACCTATAACATTCAAGAGTAATGTAGCTTTGTATTAGTCAACAAAAAATCTAAATTGGTTTAGTATTTCTTGAGATTAGTGTCTTGAAACAAGTCTTCCGCTTTATATATATGTTATCTAAATTCTAGATTTTGTTAAGCATGTTTTTTTTAGTATTAGTATCTTTAAGTTGTATTGTCACTTAGACACCTAGTGCCATAATATATATAAACTTTGGTCATGTTGTGTCCATCTGTTATAGGAGATGCAATTGTAATAGTGTATATGTATATGTGAAGCTATATGTGTTTTTATATTGTAATCTCTGTAGATGGTCCTGAATAAATAAATAAATAAATATATTAGTATAGACTCCATACTATATATAGTATAGTATACTATAGTATCACTGAAGTGTTTGTTATGTAGGTAAAAATATAATACGCACTCTAATTAAAATTATGACCTATTCCAAAATTGTTAATTTGTGGGTATAGTCAAAAAAATATTTCTGTATGTGACTTTCTTTTCATGCACTTCATTTCATAGGTTTAAATTTTGACCTATCTTTAATAAGTTCAATTTTTTAACAACTTATAATTAAAAAGGGCGCAAACGGAATTTAGTTTTCTGACGATTCCCGCAAATTATCAATTTTGGAATAGGTCAATATTTTATTAAGAATGTGAATATTAAAACTCCCCACAATAAGTAAAGAACTTCTGCATGATTATGTTTATATTTATGTTGTACAATAATTTAAGCTACACATTCATGTAAGAATTTTTTCATTTCCAAGACAATGTTTTCCAATGATTATTTATTAAATCTATTTGTTGTTACCTGTGGTTTGCCATTTGGTCCACTGGACATGACGACTGTGCTGCTGCTGAAGGAGCTCCCGGCGTTCATCTGGCCATGGTCCAGATCTGCTGTGATTAACAATTACAGTTAAAATGGATTATAACTTGGCTGGTGCAATGGTGTAAGGGATCCAGAAAAGCTAAATAAAATGTCATAATCACATTTTATATTTTTTAACTAAATTATAATATATATATTATTAATATTTATTTTTCTTACACAAAATGTCAAAAGCATTATTTGCATATTACACAACAGCAAGACTTACAATCAGTTTTTTAGATAATATACACATAGTTTATATTCCTCTTGTGATAGGAATTATACCTGTGAAATTATTTGAAAAACTATTTTTTTGCATTGTGACTGTTATTGCTTGTGTGCAATGCCTTTTATATCGAAACTAGCGACCCGCCCTGGCTTCGCACGGGTGCAATATTTCTCCACTATTTAATGGATGTTATTATACATATAAACCTTCCTCTTGAATCACCCTATCTATTAAAAAAAATCGCATCAAGATCCGTTGCGTAGTTTTAAAGATTTAAGCATACAAAGGTAGGGACAGAGAAAGCGACTTTGTTTTATACAATGTAGTGATGTACATTCCTAATACATACACAAAAAAGTGCTGTATCTATGAATATTGCAGATATGAGCCTTGTTTTTACATTCTTTGCTGTTCCATTGATCTAGGCAGAGAACGCCATAAGTCTGTTGAATGTGGCAAATTCTAAGGCCTCAAGCTAAAAGGGGCTCCATGCTTGTGAACGGCACAAACAAACAACATTACCATCATTCTGCAATCAGGTAAGAAGGTCCCACAAAGGTCTACCGCCAGACCTAGCCAAGATCCAGGCTTAAGTAATTGCTATAACATTCTGGCTTAAATTATTTTTTTCATAAATTGATGACAAATAAAACAACATACCTCTGAACAATCTATTGAGCGATGGCATCTGTGGCATAAACGGCATGAGTGCGCTGCCGTGCCGCGGGCCTGCGATGGCCAGCGGGCCCTCACCACCCAACATGCCAAAAGGGTCCGAGAACAGTGAGTTCATCATGTTGTTCATCTGACGCATGTGCCGCATGTGAGAACTGGACAAAACAAAACAAAATTGAATAATTCCAGGGTTAATTATAATATTATAACTCATAATATTAGCCCTGTATTATATACTGTCCCACTATGCTGGCCTAATCCGGATTGGTAGACTTCACAAACCCACAAAATTCCTACAGAGAATTTCTTAGGTTTGCAGGCTTCCTCACAATGTTTTCCTTCATCTATCAAAGGAAGTGATCATTCACAAGGAATTCACACAATTTTTTTGAAAAGTCAATTGTGTGCCTTTGGGTTGCGAACCTGGGGACATTTGTATCGGCAGTTCATTCCACACCCAACTAGACTATCGCCGCTTGCCCTTGGTCATAGGGGAGATAAAATAATTAAGTTCTAGTTGTGGTAACTAGACTGGGCGTAAAGCATATAAAATAAGTGAACCTTTCACTCTTGATTTTAGTAGGCTACAGTATGTAGTAGGCGCCGAATGTTTTACTCTGTATTGAGCATAGCAATTACCAATCTCGGACAACTCACGCGTTTCTTATAATCAAAAAGCTCTCGCTTTCAATTTTACTTAGAAATTATCCCAGAATTTCGAGATATAGGAGCTCATAATAACACTGCCGTTGGACTTATGTAGCGGTTTATAAATTAAAATTGTCTACATTTCGTTATTTGACAACATGATATACTTAAGTGTTTGTAAGAATTATTGTGAGATTCGTCAAAATAATCTGCACAAAAATCAACAACTGCAAATCTCAGACTATGAAAAGGTCATGCTAGATATAATTTACGAATAGTTAAATAGATAACAAACTACATTTATAGATTTTAGGCAGTTCCATACCGAGGACATCCATATATTCTGGAGGGATTTCTATGCACTTTCACTGGAAATTATTTAGCGCTGCCGAATGTTAATCCCATAAAGTGACGAGATTTTTTTAAATATGAATCTTTTGGAGTATTATAAAATTGAATTTATCAAATAATTAATAAAATACTAAACACTTACCCAAAAAACGGGTCTTCCTCCACGTCCGCCATCAGCGATCCGAAAAGAGACATTATTCCCAACACTCACAACTCACAAGACAATAAACTGAATACAATAACGAGAAAATCTTCGAAATGTTCGATAAAACAGCACAAACTCAAAACTTTTCACTTTGGTCGTTGGACTGGCAGGTACAGAAATCACATGGAAAAGTCTAGCAACTCGTTATTCGCGGCTCAATCCGTTTGCGACTTCGACAATCGACATTTTTTTCGATTCGACAGATGGCAGAATGTTGCCAAAGTTAATATTCATTTGAAAAAAATATATAATCCATAGACGGAATACGATCTATATAAGTTAGTCATAATCGACTAAACTAAAATATAGTTTAATGTGTCACGATACAAGAAAAAGGTTTTCGTAAATACTCAATAGAGTACATATCCCAATTATAAATTATCTTTTGACTTATTTCTGATCTCCAAGCTGGCTAATAGGAAAAGTGGCGGTAGAGCATTCGATAAGGCTTTATATAAATTGAATAGAAAAAAAAATTCTGCCATTCTTTGCTGGAATATCACCACACTGATATAAAAATCCAAACAAATCAGGTTTACGTTTTACTTTATTCGCAGTACACATTTTTCTAAAATACATTTTTATAAATAATTATGACGTCCACAAACATTTCTCGATATGCACAATATAATTACAAAATATATCAATACTTAGGTTCTATGCCGAAAACGGCGTCCAGGATAATAGGGAGTGTGGTTATTCCCATGGAAGGACCACGCAGCAGATGTCGGATATGATGTATAAATTATGTCTTGTAGACCATTTCTTAGTTTACTATTTGGTGGCGGTGCCTGAAATATTACAAGATTCATTCGAAAAAGTGTTGAAACACAAACAAGAATGACCTATTACTAAATCTATTGGTGGTGCGGAGACCTAAAATGTGTTGTGCTTTCTAACCCCACATTATTTTTTATGAAACAGTCAGTATTCATTTCGCATTGTGTTAACGAGTGGGTATAGTAATTACATACTTACCATCTGTTTCAGTAATCTCATTTATCACTAAGTAAATTTATAAAATATTAGGTACCTTAATAGGCTCGCCTTGGCTCGGAGCTTTGCCCACGGGCACATCACCAATATGTTCCATGACTTGCTGTACTTTCTGGGGCACAGCATTAGGCGGTGAATTATTAACTACAACATCTCCGACTCTTTCCACAGGTGCTTGACGTTGTGGATTAACATTTCCCTGATTAGCTGCGATGTGACCTTCAGAATGAGATACACCTTGTGCAGGTCCCCTCACATTCTGCTGCGTGAAGGATTGAGAACCCTTGTACTGGTTGTAAATATGTTGAAGCTGACTGCGACTGGGGACTTTTCCAAAAGGTTTGTTCGCCATCAAAGAGGTCTTGCTAACGGTGGATTTTACATTACTGTACTTCATAGGCTCGTCTCTCTTTCTCGTAGGTAATGGCTGTGGAGACAGAGTTTGAGGAAGATTCGGTTCCTGTGTATGGAACATCTTCGCTGGCAACATTTCCACCGGTTGTCCTAAAGTGTTGTATTCGAAATATTTCGTCTTGATTAAAGAAGGTGATACAGTATTTTTCGAAGTGTCTACCGGGAAAATAGGATCTTTAATCATTGCTTGAGGTGGTGGATCTTGTCGAGTTTCAAATGTCTGGGCTCTAGGATCACTTATCATATTACTTTCTGGCGTATGAAGAGCTGTCATATTATTCCGTGTATCTGTCATTTGTTGTGTCGAGGGTGCTAGCTCTTGTGGCGGTAGTTGTGAATAGCGTTGAAGTTCATGAGGACTTAAATTGGAGTTTCCAGTTACGGCTGTATAAACTTGTTGCTGTAACTGTGGTTGGTTTTGTGTTAGTTGATAATTCGCTTGTTGATTTTGACCTTGGATAATTTCAGTAGGAGGTTGAACTTGATTTGGTATATTTTGCTGATTAACAGCCGAAGCATTCTGTGCTTGCGTCGACGGAAGCTGTGCAAAGCTAGCAGCAGCTGCCTTGACTCCGGTAATCGCGGGTTGCAGAGCCGAATTAGCTCCTGAATCGATAAGTTTATTGACATCAGTCCCGTTCATTATTTTCTGCATGGTATCCATAGCAACTTTCTGGTGATTCGCCGGATTCATTTGAATCGCAATAGCCATCGGATCGAAACCTAAGTCTCCACCTAATCCTTGCATTACACCCGGAAACATTTCATTGAATTTTGCCACGCCTTGCGCGTGCATCCCATGTGGGTTACGTTGAGCGGCATTCATCTGCTGAGCAGCTGGATTCGAATTCACATTACTCATTTGTTGAGTATTAGCATTGCTTTGAGCCAAATTAGTGGTCATACCACTCATTTGTGAATCAGCGTATCTCGTGTCTGCACCGTACATATTCTGAATTGTTTGGTTCTGTGGTTGTAAGTGTGAGTATACTTGAGCTTGATCTTGTGGCTGCATATTAGAATATCCGTGAGCTGCATAAGATGCGTCTGCAGCTAGATTAAGCGGGGCATGGTTAAAACCACTTGCTTGATTTATGGGTGTAACGCCAACTTGACCGTACGGAGAATTTGGGGCATCAATTAACATAGGGCCGGTCAAAGGCCCCCCTTGAGCCTGTCCATCAACATTAGCTAGTTTTGATTTTCCATCGCCTGTCATCATGTTAACAATCTGAGGGCCCATTCCTGCAATATTTCCCATCATTTGGTTTCCCATCATTCCAGGAGTATTGGGCATGTTTTGTATTTGATTGCTACCCATATTAGTGCTTGTCATAGGATTAGCAATGTTGCTTTGGCCTGAATAATTTATTTGACCTGGCATATTACTTGCATTGTCTGATAGAGAGAGACCCATCTGACCTGCCATTGGATTGTTTGCTATGGTGTTGGCTGGTGTGAGATTCTTCAAATCGTTGTATACGTCTTTAACAACAGGTTGCATAAGATTTTGATTCAGATAATTGTACGTGTCGGCGTAAAGTTTGGGTGGATTGCATCTACCCATAGCCATGGGATTTGAGTTCATCGCTGTATAAGGCTCTCCACCGCACGGACTGTTGTACGAATTACCGTGGTTATGTCCACACCCGTGTCCATGGCAACAGCCGTGTCTATATCCACTATAATTCCCCATTTGATTTCCACCACAAGTACTGCCTTGACCTGAATTGTTAAATAACTTTCCCATACAACCACTGTAAAGAAAACATACCACATAGAAACAACAAACATAAAAATCGACATTCCATAACTAGAAATATCAGCTAGTTGATATGGTACGCGGATAGTTATGGGTTTCTTACTACACGGATTTTATTTTATGACAAACGCTTTAGACTTTACAATATGCAGGGCTAACACACATATAATTATTTTGGTGTAGTAGATACTAAGAAAACTTTGCTTACCAATCAGCACTCTGTAACTGATTTACTACACTTCCCAGCTCACTCAAGATTCTCTGCTTGTCTAAAGACATTTTTACGAAATGTTCTTGAAAATGTTTTATGTACACATATAAATTTATAACAGTTACAAAAACTATAAAATTTAGAGCATCCCTCAGTACTCAAATTTTGAACAGAATGAAATAATATGTCAGAGTTCAGAAGTGTTTTGTTCTTGATAATTTATATTTTAATTCTTATTTTAAAATAATTGACGTTCATACCAGCCATAAATGTAATAGAAGTGTTGCTTTATTAAATCGACTAAAATTAGTAAGTAATAAATACGTTCATACTTTGAACTCTCTTTACTCTGCACATTTAGTTATTGATAATATAAAATTTTGTCTGTCTCCGAACTCTATTAAAATGCTTTCGTTAAACCCTGTCGCGCTGTATTTTATCTCCATTTTGAAAAGCACATATTTGACAGCTGATGATTTCGACAAAAGGTATATCAAATGTCAATGTCCGCTTAATGTTGCCAAACTAATAAGAAAAACGAGATTTAAAGATAATTTAAAAATGTATGGTCTCTAACATTCGTGGCTATTTTTTAAAAATATTGTCAGTTTGCATAAATGTAATAATGAAGCGTTTTGGATCACTTGAAATATAGTAATTTCGTGAAAATTGCAAAGACAATCTTAAAATAATTTTATACTGAAGACATGAAATATATATATTTCTTATAATGTCTATATAAAAAGTATGTTTTGGTAAACAAAAAATAAATAATGCTGTGTCAACGTAATGTCCAAAATAAGCAAATGAATATAATCAGGTCACTTTTTTACTAAATATTCTATTTATTCATATCCTAAAATAATTAGATTACATCCATATTTTTTATTTTATGTGAGAAAAGTTAATAGCTTGAAAACTGTACGTAATTGTTAAAGTAGATTGTATTTCCTGGTGATCATTTTATAAACAGTACAAAATTAAAATCTTGTTATTTCCAGGAATATAAAATTTTTTGGTAAAAAAAATTGTCACGGCAACACCATTGGTCACGTGACCAGGGGTAATTAAACGGAGTAAAGTTGGACTTTGTCAATTTATCAGCCGCTCACTTGGTGCATCTTTGTTATAAGATTAGTCGCCTATTTTATCTGTAGATATAACAGTTATCTTTTGTTCACAATAAAACCGCGCGTACCTCCAGCGAATTTCAATTTCATTGTGCCGCGAGAGTTCCGGATCGCCAAGCGTCTTCTACTTGAGGTATAGTAATAATTATTTTACCAAAATGCCTAGAAAAGTTTATGTTGTTGGCGTCGGAATGACGAACTTCATCAAGCCGTCGACTGGAGGCGACTATCCCGATTTCGGCAAGGAGGCTGTGCTGGCCGCACTGGCCGACGCGCGGATCAAATACGACGACGTACAGCAAGCCATCTGCGGCTATGTGTTCGGGGACTCTACCTGCGGCCAGCGCGTGCTGTACCAGGTGGGCATGACCGGCATCCCCATCTACAACGTGAACAACAACTGCTCCACCGGCTCCAACGCCCTGTTCCTCGGCAAACAACTTATCGAGGGCGGCATTTGTGACGTCGCGCTGGCTGTAGGTTTTGAGAAAATGGCGCCCGGAGCGCTCAGCGCCGGACACTTCGACGATAGAACTAACCCCCTAGACAGACACACTCTCAAAATGGGAGACATCACTGAATTAACCGGAGCCCCGATCACTGCCCAATACTTTGGTAACGCGGCTATTGAACACATGAAGAAATACGGCACGACAGAGGTGCACCTTGCCAAGATCGCTGCTAAAAATCACCGTCACGGCTGCAAGAACCCTCGCGCTCAAAGCAAGAGGGAGTACACAGTTGAGGAGATCTTAAACTCCAGAAAGATTTACGGTCCTCTCACTAAGCTTGAGTGCTGCCCAACTAGTGACGGAGCTGGTGCCGCAGTACTCATGTCAGAGGAGGCTGTCAAACGCTATGGACTACAAGACAAAGCTGTAGAGATCATTGGTATGGAGATGGCGACAGACACACCAGCTGTTTTCCAAGAAAACAGTCTCATGAAGGTTGCGGGTTATGATATGGCGGCTCTTGCTGCTAAACGGATTTACCAAAAGACTGGTGTCAACCCTATGCAAGTAGATGTGGTAGAGCTCCATGATTGCTTTGCTGCGAATGAGATGATTACTTATGAAGGCCTCCAACTCTGTGGTGAGGGACAGGCCGGCAAGTTCATTGATGCAGGAGACAATACGTACGGAGGCAGGGTTGTGGTTAATCCGAGTGGTGGTCTGATTGCGAAGGGGCACCCTCTGGGAGCGACTGGGCTGGCGCAGTGCGCCGAGCTCGTGTGGCAGCTGAGAGGCGAGGCTGGGAACAGACAGGTTGGTTCACACAGTTTTCCATTCGCTTGGGGACATGTGACGTCAGGATGATGGTAATGTATCTGGTCATGTTTGTGGAACCAAATTCAAAATTACTCCTTGATCAACAACATCCCATTGGTTATTTTGTCTCAAATGTGTGTCATGTTGGTGAAGGCATGTTTTAGAAAGTTTATTGCTTTCACTTTCTTCCACTTTTATGCTTAAAGTTATGTTATACAGGGTTAAAAGTGATTTAGAAAAATTTTAAAATTAAAAGTAGAGACAGAAAAGAAATCAGATAATATGTTTTTTTACAATTTAATAATTAAGTTCTATTTAATTTAGTCTTTTTCTCACCATTGTTTTGTAAAAATTAAAATTAAATTTTATAATCACAGCAGTTTGCACTATACAACTATCTATATTTAACCCTGTATTCAACAAAAGCTGGTTTTCCATGTTGTATTGGAAACTTTGAAAGTTAAATAAGCAAGAAGCATTCTTTAATGTCATTATAATATGGAGAATGAACTTTATGGAAATTTCAACTTTATAATAATATATTAGCATATTATTTATTCCCATTTAAAAAATTTCCTATCGTTTCGGATGTTTCCTTTACTATACTTTATAATAAGTTAAACAACACAAAACAAACTTATTTTTGCCATTAAATATAATAGACTGGACTATGAGCGCAGCTTTGCTCACATGTAAAGCCTTTTCCTCTACAAAAATCCCCAAAACAACATGCAATACTGGCACCCTCTATTTAAAAAATCTGAAAAGCAGTTTAATTTTCTCATGGGACCAAATTACCGGTATCAAAAGTAGATGTTTTAATCTGTACATGATCTACCTGTATCCAAATATGTTCAGTTGTATCTGCATTTACTTTAAACAAACATACAAATATCCAAACATTTTCACAAACATTCACATTTGTATGAGTAAAAAGTAAGATAGGCAATATATTGACTCATGACATTTTATTTTTATTTTCAACTTTAATCGCTTGTTGCTATAGTTTTATTGGTGTTAATATCATATTGAAGTGTAGGACTATAATCTCTTGTTAGGTAGTGACATTGGGTATTGGCTTGGTATCAGCCAAGTGTGTGCAATAATAGTACATACATAACATCACGCATTTTATCCCCGGAGGGGTATGCAGAGGCGCAACTAGGGCACCCACTTTTCGCCAAGTATGTTCCGTCCCATGATGTGATAGGGGGCGAGCCTATCGCCATATCGGGCACAAATTCCAGACTCGGGCTGATACTGAGCAGAAAACCCAAATATCACTTAATAATAGTATACAAATACAATTTTTAATATTTTTTTGATGTCTCGCTATTCACCAATTGCATTCAAGAAACTATTATGTGTTGTAAATACATTTCTATGTTTCAAATTATTCATGTATTAATTATTATGCTATATATTCGTTATTTCATTGTCTCCAACAAGTTGTTTATCAGGTCAATGTCCTCATTGACATTGTATAAAACGATACAGGTTTCATCTAAAACGGTAAAATTTATTTAATTATTAGAGATCCAGTTTTATGTCAATTTGTTTTTCACCATATTGATGTAGTATTATTACTAATTTGCATTACAAATTATTGATTACTGAATAAATGATTTGCTGTGCTAACATATAAATTCTCAAAGTATCACCAAAATCCAAACTACATACTTGAACTTAATGAAATTAAATTTCTTTGAACTATCACATTCTTGTTCAGAATTTAGAACGCAAGTTTGTATTTTATATAGTCGAACATTATGTGGACGTCCAATTGGGCAAATTGTAGTTTAATGTTACATACGAATGGAACAAAATAAAGGAAAACCGTTCTATTTTATCTATATAATTTTATTTTCGATAGTAGAAGCACTAAGGGTTGACTGGCAACCATATGTGGATGTCAAAATACTCCATCGAATTAAAAATTGTCCAGTTGTCAAAATACTCCATCGAATTAAAAATTCCAGTACATATTTAATATAGATATATTATTACTCTCGGGATGAACGGCACTGTAATCCGATTACAGACGGCTTCCTTTTCATAATTTAAAAATCTTATTATTTCAACGATTCGCAAACCGCATTTATGCATATTAGTAGTATCTATATGTTCTGTCGGGTTTCCTTTCGGAAAATTTCATCCTTCACTGGTGGTTAGGCAGTTTCATTCTGCCGAAGGAGTTTTTCAATGCGGTGAGACTAAACCCGCTTACTCTTAGAGACAAGTTGCTAGAAAGCAGTATGTAGGGATGATTGCACTAATCAACTAGGCATCCTTAAAGGAACTCGAAATCTGTCGTAAACAGTTGTAAATATGCGGATAAAGCAATAAATTACTTTTGCGGATTTGTGATATAAGTGCAGATTATTATCGTAAATCAAATTCCGCAATATCAATTCGTATGCAACCTTCATTTAACTTTCATTCTCATAGGTGGCAATTAAATTGCACTTATGTTCTATTTTTCCGTAATATGATTGTATGATACGAACCTACGGATAGATTGAATATTAGTATATATCTAAGTCAAGCTTATTCCTAAAATAAAGCTATTTTACTGATATTTACGGTCACGGGGGACCATGAAGGCTGCAAAGTCTTCGAAACGTCGGGATATATGGATAATAATATAAAAAACCGCGATAAAATCCGTAAAATAGCTTTAATTTAATGTCTAACATTCGCGTAAATATAAGAAATCATTAAGATTATTCCTAATATTGAAGAATAGGAAAAGGAAAAAATATCAATTGAGTGTAAATGTTTTTGTTGACGCTCATGGGCGTTGTCCTTTATAAAATTTAATAGAAACACATACAATTGTGTTTTGTAACAATCAGAAATGAGAGTAAACATGTTCATATCACTAAGTTATGACTTATGACGTTCAATTACGATAATGTTATATTGGACTCCAGTTATCTTAGAAGTAGGTACATTGCTCTGTAGTTCGAGAGGGCATAGTTCGAAACAAACATAATTTAACGTCAATTATTTAGGATTCTTTTTTTTCACAAATAAGTTGGCAACGGAAATACTTGTAGCAGCCACGTTTGACAGGACATGTTTCTCTCTGATAGCCTCGGCGGAACATAGTCACGATGTCTTGAATTTGTAGTTCTATTAAGTCGAATATTAATAATATTTAACTTTCTACATTAGGCTGAACAGTGAACACTAAATTTGATTCGGCACATTTTTAGATTCTGTTAAAAGGGGTCTTAGACTAATACAATAAAATGAATAACTTGGCAAGTTAGGTTAATTCACTGCTGTTTTAGGCAAAAAACATAGTATATTTCTACCGACACTACGTAAAATGGTTATTTTTATGCCCATTAAGGCCTATGCAACCGAGATGAAATAGCAAGGACTTTTGCCAGAGGTTAGCGCACACTAGCAGCTTAGATACTGTAGCATTCCGGCGACCAACTGCTAGACAGATAGATACAGGCCACATATCCCATCCGGGATACTTTAGTGCGCTCTCCAACGCCGTGGAAGGAAATCCCTTTCGATGCCACGGAATCAATTTAAAACATTAGAATTTATGCCGTATTCCTATCAGATAAGTTTGAATGTCTTTTGGTAAAAAATTGAATCCTCTTCCATTCCGTCTTGGTGCGCGTTATGCCTTTAATGATAAACGTTATAACCGCGTTATGCTGACTTTCTCTTTAAACTCGACATAAAGTACCAACGCGTGCTTCCATTTTCAAATGTATTTCAGTAATTTAAAAATATATAATCTGTGCTTAAATTTGTTATATTATTTAACGTTTACGAATTAACAATGGTTGTTTATGAATTAACAATCCGCGTCGGTGATTCCCATAGTATTATCTTTGGTTATTTTTAGAGTATTTTTATATATTATGAGCTATAGAGGTCATATCAACCCGCAATAAGGTGTAGTGACAAAAATCCTTTCAAAAGTAGGAAAGGTCAAAGCGTAGAAACGATGTAATTAATATAAAATGTTGTTGTGTTAATCTAAATATAATTATGTTTTGAGGCACGTTCAGTACTATCTTAAAATGTATTATCAAATTAATATTGATTAAGACTTCGTTTAAAATCGAAATATCTTGTTAATCCGATATTTTATCGCAATTATATAATTTTGTAACAAAATCAATCGTTATAGTTAGTTCTAATTCAACTTTTGAACAGTGATTTGTGCTGTAATTTTCTGGTAAGCTAATGAATGTAATTCTTTTATTTATATGAAAGTGTCCGATTTCGCCCTTTTGAGATTGAATTTTCGAAAATTGTTTGTCTTATCATACGTTACGTAAGAAGTCCGGGTGTAAAATTTATATTTCTAGATCAACCTGGTATGGAATTGTGTTAAGAATTTTATAAGGCCTATGTTCCAAATTTCATCTAAATACACTCAATAATCTATAATAGGTTTCACAATCATCTCAATGTCTTCACAAAGTAAATATGTTACCCTGCACTTAGTATAGTAGGTTTGGTACATATAAATTCCAAAGATAAAATCGACCAATGGGAAATAATCAGCATATCTGTACTTTGAATACAAGTATAATGTTTTGTCATAAAGTGGAATCGATAAAAATCTATATTATTATTACAAGTTGGCCAGGTTTGTGAGTTTATAGAAGCGGTATCTGAAAAATGAAAACACATAATTTATTATGAAAATATTTTCACAAAAAAATGATACACTGGAAAAAGTTTAAAATAGTAAATAGGTGGTACAGCTGGTGGTAGGATATATTTTATATCTGTCCGGATAGCGACCACCGTACACAAGGTGTTAAAACCCGCCATAGTGGCTCACGTAAATGTGTCGCGTTCCAGGAGCAGCCTGTATATCCTATTCCAATAGGCCGGCATACTTGTGTCGACTGTTGACGGTTAATAATCTCTCGTCAGACGACAATGTATTAGACCCTCCTTCATTAACCATCAGGTGCAGTGCCCGTATATCAAAAAGTATCGCTTATTTAATACTTTTAGTTAAATTCATAGTTTTGAATAAGTGATTAATTTTACACGCGAAATGTTGTAGTAGACGCGAACATAAGTTATTGAATGTTAACTATGTTACAAGTTAATTAATTCATATTTTTAAATTACGATTCATTGTGACTGATTTTATGTAGCCTTCCCATTGTTATATCTGTCGTTAATAATTATGAATAATTAATGGTATTGCATTATTTTATTTATTGATTTTGTATATTTTTTTTAGCTATGGAAAGGTCCTTGGTTTCACTCTCCTTTATTCTAAATATAAATTTCCTAATCGATAAAATATTCCAAAGGCAAACAAAAAAAGAGATCGTTTTATTAATTTTCTTATCTAAAACTTCATTAAAGTGCCTCTTTAAGTGGTGATTTTGTTCCAAAGTCCAAAAGGCATCGTTGTATTAAAACCAGTTATAACCGTCATCTCTATTTACAATAACATTTTTAACAAACTTAATGCTTCTTCAGGATTTGTTGATCACGTAGGCCATGGAGTAAACTTTATGAAATGTCAGATTAATAAAAAGTAGCAAAGTAAGGCAGGAAAGATGAATACAAAAGTTGAACATCTCAACTTAACATTTGTGGTATAGTATAGTAACCTATTTATTTATTAGTATAGGCCAACCAATAGATTGTTACAATATTAGGTACATAATACAGAGTTCCAATAAAAATAATAATTAAAAGTAACATTTGTTTAAGGCGGTCACAACATCCACCATTTGCGAAACATTAGCAATTCTTCATGATGACAAAAACATATTGTTAGAACAGCCTCAGACTCCTTAACCACATCACAAGCTTTGAATTCAGATTACAGTTAGTGGTAGGCAACGGCTTGCTCTGCCTTTGCCATTGCAAAGTTCAAGGGCGGCGGATGTTGCTTTCCATCAGGCGGACCGCTTGCTCGTTCGCCTGTTAAGGCAATAAAAAGACAAAAAACTGTTTGAAGGTGTAAACGAGTGAATGCATATTACTATTTTTAAAATGTACAGTTGGCCACAAAAGGTGTTAACAATTATGGTGTCTTATGTATACGCGAATGTTAGGATTAAGTAAAAATAGATATCGGATTTTAGGGCGGTTATGATTTAAATTTTCTCCCGATGACTGCATTCTCGTGTCACACAGTTCACCTCATTGGAATAAGTTTTAAGTATTAACGATTTTTTCGTTAATTTTAAAAATTGCTAAAATTACTTTTATTTTATTTTTTATACTTTACGAACATTGCGTGTATTCTTATATAATTCAGACTTTGTATAGAAAAGACTTATTAAAAAAATATATATTTAATAACAATATTATAAAAGAATGGACAATTGATGACAAAAAATAAAGCCCGGAGTTTCTTTCTGCCTTTCTTCTTCGGGTAGTCATCGCTTAGGTAGTTAGTGAAAGGCTGGTAGGTTAGCTAGGTTAGGGCTCATGTCCTCGCCGGTGTGGATCGCGACGCGTTTCTCCCTTATTGCTTATTCAAAATACATATATACATCATTTTATTTTTCTTCCCTGCCAGCCTGAGCTGGCTTCTTTGTTTACTAGGTATATTTTTCATTTATTTTATTTTCAATATAAATTGTCTTTATTTATATAAGCTAATCTAATTAAGTAATAATTAAATGTTCTCATGTACCTTGACTTATCATAAGCAAAACCATGTTCGCCTACGTGATGAATAAAAGCATTTTATTTTTATTTTATTTTTTATTTTATATAATGTTATTTGTAGAAAATAAATATCGATATATATACTTATCGATAAATTTTTAGTCTCGCAAAATTAGGGATGTAGCTATAAACTCTTCATATTTAAGAGTCGTTAATATTACATTAGTTTTCGTTCCTTGCTAACTTATGTTTCTGTTTTTTATTATCGATAATTTGTTTTGCAGCAGTTCTAGCAACAATGTACCAGTGTCGCCAGTATTGCCACAGAGAGAAAACAAAGACTGTTGATCATCAAAAATCTAAAGGTAATCATTTAATATATACAGGTTGTTGCGTAAGTTAACGTCTTATACATCGGTTGATTTTGCTATATTTATTAGTTACAACTATAGATATAATAGTGAATGTTCCTTTATTCTGTAAGTTTTGAATCGTTCTCTGTAAGTAATTTTAAACTTTATTTTTTAAACCTCTATCTAAACATATCTATAGACACCTCACTTCAGAGATTCGTGTTGTCCCGACAGATAGCAAAGAGTCGTCGCCGTCGATGGGCGCGGCGTGGGAGACGCTGGTGCTGTTCGCGGTCAACTTCACGCGTCTCAACGTACACATGAACATGGGCAATGTCATGGGCAACGTCAGGTACGAGTCTATACTTTAGACGCTTGTGAAATAGAATGTGTTGTTTTGCGAGATTTTACAAAAAAACATCGACTATTGAAATTGCTGTTCAAGCATATATGGGAGTAGTTTTGTAAAGAACAGGAACTGTCATCACTAATAAAGGGCATGCCAAACATTTTGACATATTTATCGATAATTATGTCCATGAACGTAATTGGAGTGTTATTGTCTAGCTGGCAGTCGCGCGACTTCAACTGCTCGGGGCGGCTGAGTATCGGCAGCACGGGGCACCGCAACATGTTGCTCGGCGTGGCGCTGCAGCGCTCTGAACTCGACCGCGGCGGCATCGTCGGCGGCGCCATCTCGCCTCGCACATCGACACTTACGGTACCACCCACTTGCTTTTGTTTCTTCTTTTGTGACGAGATCTGTTGCTCGTGGTAGGCATGGTGAAATTATTGTTTTAGTAGTGTGAAAATATTGACAATTTTGTTTCAAAGTCGATGTTTTCAATATTGATGTCCAAGTTCTTTTTTCACGCTACATAAACGGTAAAATAACAATTGGAATAATTATTGATGATTAATATTGTTCACGAGATTCGTGTGGTCAACGAAAACCTCTAAAGTAATGTCGTCGCAACAGGAAAGTTGTAAAATAAAATACAAAGTTTTGCTCCGTACATTTACGAGGCGCTTGGAAAGTCCCAGATTTGTTTACTAATGTTTTTAATCTGCATCTATGGTTAATACCATCAATATGTTTTGTTGCGCAGTGCACATCTCGGAGTGAGCCCGGTCTGAACCCGGCGCACGTGTGCGGCGTGCGGCTGGCGGCGCTGGAGCTGCGCGCCGAGTACATGGGCACGCCCGCGCTGCTGGCGCGCGTGTCGCGCCTGCGCGCCGCGCTGCGGGACGAGTGGCTGCGCGCACGCGTTGCGCCGCGCCGCACCCGCACCGACCCACCGCCAGGTCTGTATCAGTACACAGCTCGGAGGAGCCCGGTCTGAACCCGGCGCACGTGTGCGGCGTGCGGCTGGCGGCGCTGGAGCTGCGCGCCGAGTACATGGGCACGCCTGCGTTGCTGCTGGCGCGCGTGTCGCGCCTGCGCGCTGCGCTGTGGGACGAGTGGCTCGCGCACGCGCCGCGCCGCGCCGCACCCGCACCGACCCACCGCCAGGTCTGTATCAGTACACAGCTCGGAGGAGCCTGTCTGAACCCGCGCACGTGTGCGGCGTGCGGCTGGCGGCGCTGGAGCTGCGCGCCGATACATGGGCACGCCCGCGCTGCTGGCGCGCGTGTCGCGCCTGCGCGCCGCGCTGCGGGACGAGTGGCTCGCGCGCATCGCAGCTGCGCCGCGCCGCACCCGCACCGACCCACCGCCAGGTCTGTATCAGTACACAGCTGGAGGAGCCCGGTCTGGAACCCGGCGCACGTGTGCGGCGTGCGGCTGGCGGCGCTGGAGCTGCGCGCCGAGTACATGGGCACGCCCGCGCTGCTGGCGCGCGTGTCGCGCCTGCGCCGCCGCGACGATTGTTGGCGCGCATGCCGCGCCGCGCCGCACCCGCACCGACCCACCGCCAGGTCTGTATCAGTACACAGCTCGGCGCCTGAACCCGCGCACGTGTGCGGCGTGCGGCTGGCGGCGCTGGAGCTGCGCGCCGAGTACATCACGCCTGCTGCTGGCGCGCGTGTCGCGCCTGGCGCGCTGCGGGACGAGTGGCTCGCGCGCACGCCGCGCCGCGCCGCACCCGCACCGACCCACCGCCAGGTCTGTATCAGCACAGCTCGGAGGAGCCCGGTCTGAACCCGGCGCACGTGTGCGGCGTGCGGCTGGCGGCGCTGGAGCTGCGCGCCGAGTACATGGGCACGCCCGCGCTGCTGGCGCGCGTGTCGCGCCTGCGCGCCGCGCTGCGGGACGAGTGGCTGCGCGCACGCGCCGCGCGCCGCGCCGCACCCGCACCGACCCACCGCCAGGTCTGTATCAGTACACAGCTCGGAGAGCCCGGTCCGAACCTGGCGCACGTGTGCGGCGTGCGCTGGCGGCGCTGGAGCTGCGCGCCGAGTACATGGGCACGCCCGCGCTGCTGGCGCGTGTCGCGCCTGCGCGCTGCGCTGCGACGCAGCGTGTCGCGCGCACGCGCCGCGCCGCGCCGCACTCGCACCGACCCACCGCCAGTTTGTATCAGTATTGACGATCTGGCCAGTGGCATGGTGACATTATTGCAGTGGAAGCCGAAAGTTGATTTCCCCGTCTGATCAGTACACAGCCTGGAGGAGCCCGGTCTGAACCCGCGCACGTGTGCGGCGTGCGGCTTGGCGGCGCTGGAGCTGCGCGCCGAGTATGGGCACGCCCGCGCTGCTGGCGCGCGTGTGTGTCGCGCCTGCGCGCCGCGCCAGGAGGTTCGAAGCAGGTAAAGCCGCGCCGCGCCGCACCTGCACCGACCCACCGCCAGGTCTGTATCAGTACACAGCTCGGAGGAGCCCGGTCTGAACCCGGCGCACGTGTGCGGCGTGCGGCTGGCGGCGCTGGAGCTGCGCGCCGAGTACATGGGCACGCCCGCGCTGCTGCGCGCGTGTCGCGCCTGCGCGCCGCGCTGCGGGACGAGTGGCTCGCGCGCACGCGCCGCGCCGCGCCGCACCCGCACCGACCCACCGCCAGGTCTGTACGCACTCCGGGCGGGACCAGTCACTGCCGTACACCTTAACAACCTGTATTATATGATCTAATCCATAGATATCGAATATAAAACTGGCATGAAGTAATCAAGACGATCATGGTTCTTATTCAAAAAAATATCAAAAACCTATTATATACCTCTTTTTAATTTGTTAGGTGGCCAGAAGGATGGTAATGCCTTTTTATTATAATTTAAGTATATTGTCCAATTCAGGCCAGCTATAATCCTGACGCACGGCACGTTGAGCTGGCACCAGCTGCAGATCCTGATGAGTCGCAGCACCACGCCAGACCTGCTCAAGATGCAGCTTAAACTCGAAGAATTCTTCACGCAGCAGTTCAAGTCCAGCAAGCGCGTGTTCAGCTCGCTGCATCCAAACTACCGCAGGGACAAGAGGGAACGTGAGTGATATTAAAATCAAGTCGATGTAGTTTCGAATAGACTCAATCAGATTTTAATCCTAATAAATTCATCATAGATTCAGAATATTATAAAGAAAACATTTATTCCCGACTTGCAAATACTGAGGTTATAAATTAAAACTGTTTTTTATCGATATTATAAGCAAGCAATCGATAATATTTTCGTTTTGTTTACATCAGAAGCACAAGCAACATCAACGAACGAGGGCCAGCAGACGCACCAAGAGCTCCGCCACCACCGGCACTGGCAGAAAGTGTTGCAACTCGTGTCGGGCATGCGTAGTTGTCGACGTTACCGACGCCTCTGCCGGCTAACGGTAACTTTTTATCGATAATCATTTTGAACATGGGTGTTACAAAGATCGACCATTATATTTAAACCTATAAATTGACACACAGAATACATTATACAGATTATAATTACGATAATTCTAACGACAAATGAAATAATATTAAATAAAAAATAAAAAAAATATACTATAAAACAACTATATAAAACAATAATAATTTCTTACAATTTATTGCTATTCAACTAATTAAAGTATGATAATAGTGTTTATTTAAAAAATATACTATATTTTTTTTAATTAATATCCAATTTCTGAGTCCTTACACATGGTTTGAATATTATACCGACTTGTTGTAACACCCTGTATAAGTTATATATTCTTACCTAATTGTAGGTACGGTGCTGGGCGGTACCATGGAGCTACACGGCACGAACATATCGCTGGCCTGTTTCCATGGCAACAGTTTCAAGGCCAAGTCCTGGGCGTTGTTCAGCCTGAAGGACCCGTGCATCAGTTTTGCCACCGAAGCGCAGCAGGTCGCGAATGATGAAGGTGAGTTTTATAATTGCGAATCTACTTTCTACATTTTTAAAATTTGTTATAAACTTTTGATATTTATGTTTTTAAAAAGTACAATGCGCGACCTATTCTTTTATTGTCATTTTTTTCTAGTCATACATGTCGCCCTTTTCATTTTCGAGGCAGTAGGTAGTGCAACCATAGCACCTACTTTTCGCCGTATATGTCCCGTCCTATGTTCTGATAGGTGTTTGATAGTAACCTATATGTTTTATGTGGTTGCAGAGGAGTTGGAAGTGCACGTGGTGCAGAGTTTGACGGCGAGCCTGGGTGGTGCGGGAGTGGCACGGAGCGGTGGTGGTGGCGGCCACCAGTCCGTCGCCACCGTGTGCCGCATGACGCGTGCGCTGCTGTTCCCGCCGCAGTTCAAGCATTTGCGAGAATGGTTCCATTATGCGTTCGCTAACAGCGAGATCGACGGTACGAAATGTTGTATATTAACTAATATGAAAACGCAGTAACCTAAATCATGAGTTTCTAGAACTCTTGACTCTATGTAGTGTTAAATTGGTTTTAAAACAAATTAAATCACTGCCCAATCCGTTGTTTACAATGAGATGCTTCAGTCAAGTACAAAAGCGCAATACATATTAACAATATAAATAAATACCTTTTTCTCTAGCATCGAGATGTTCCCGTCACTGGAGCGCGAGGCAGGCATGGGCCCCGGGCGGGGGCAGGCGCAGGCGCGGCGCCCAGCACGGCGGCGCCCGGGGCGAGCGGCTCGACGGAGCGCAAGGGCGGCGGCGGCGGCGCGGGCGGCGGGGCGGGGCGCGGCGCGGGCGAGCAGCACGTGCGCGAGGTGATCTTCGCGCTGCCCGCGCTGCAGCTGCACCTGCGCACGCACCACCTGCAGGCCGCGCGCGCGCCCGGCGACGGCGGTCAGTACACGCGCTCATACATACAGCCCGACATCATTGTGTCGACGAGGACTTATCACTTCTCATCACTCGACACTTCATCTGATCCTACTCCATTCAAAAAGCGGTGCGGTGGGGCCGTTTTAATGAGTCCCTATAAAAAAAAACCTGGTAACACGCTCAATTGCTGAACGAGAAACATCTATTTTAAGTAAAACTTATCTGACATTAATACAAATATAATACAAGCTAACAATTACATATTCAAACAACGACTAGCCGTTTATCCATTCATTCTAACGTACGTACACGTATACATACATACGCATACGAACGAACACGTTCTACACTAATTGTCCAACTAGGGACATAACCAATA
This sequence comes from Manduca sexta, assembly GCF_014839805.1. Lineage (NCBI taxonomy): Eukaryota > Metazoa > Arthropoda > Insecta > Lepidoptera > Sphingidae > Manduca > Manduca sexta. The sequence continues at coordinate 2,131,137 of NC_051124.1, forward strand.
TTACTATCAATCTTACAATAATTTGTAAAATGTAATTTAACATTACAGAAGAGAAGCCAGTCGTGGAGTGCAGCTTCATCACGGAGTTCGAGGATCACATATTCGTGTCGGTGGACGCGGAGGCGTTCCTGTTCCTGCACGATCTCATATCTTCCTACATCAAGGAGAAAGATCGCGTTGTGAGTATATCTTTAATTTCACATGGTAGCCTGAGTTCGTGAAGGACTACACCATTCCTCTTCTGATACCTTGGTCTTAAAACCATTTGTCGTTAACTCATATTTATTTACAGACTTGTTAATTATAGACAAGTCAATTCTAAAGATAACTGATTAAATGGGTTTATTATTCCAAACTAGCACTGCAGTATTACAAAGGCGCTGTACAATACCAATTGTAGTATATGGCTGAATGGGAGGCGTTTATGTTATTTAAGATTTGGTGTTTTTTTTATTTTGTTCTAACAATATACTTCTTTCTTTTACTTTGTATACTTAAGAAGCCACTATCATTTTAAATATAACATGTAAAGTACATTCCTGAGTCATTATTCTCAGATGCCCGGAGCTGGTCGGTCAGCGTGGGGAGAGGCGAGCACCAGCGGAGCCAACAACGCAAACAACACCAACAACACGCGGACTCCAAAGCCCGAGGGACTCGCGCAGGACTACAGGGATTACCGCTGCATCACCTGGCATCTGGAGCCGACCGTCAGGTGGGTACTAAAACAAGAGCTCAAAAATAAATGAAGTTATGTGAGCTTAGTAAGTTTCCGGGTATGGGGAGAAAGAGCAACATGATGTCACAAACATTTTATAAAACTGATCCGGTGGTTTATTATTGTCATGATAAAGCCGAGGTCAACAAAGTTGCAAAATTTGCTGTAATAGGTTGACCGTAAAACAATAACGTACCCCTTATCTGACAGATTACTATCATGGGCGGGCAAGTCGATCGAGCCGTACGGCGTGGACTACATCTGCAGAAGTTAGGGTTCAGCCATGCGCGGACCACCATCCCCAAGTGGCTGCAGCGCGGGACCCTCGACCCGCTCGACAAGGTGCTCTCGCTGGCGCTGCTGCGCCTCGTCGCCATCGTGCCGCACAAGTAACTACACTACAGCGCCATCTAACGGCACGCGGCGGAACTAGTTCAATTATACTCTTACACAGGTCAGGTGCTTTTGAGTGTCATATTTGAAGAGTTATTGGGTGGAATGACAAGAGAATTATGTCTAATGCCGCCAAAACTACCTGTCTAGTAAAGCAGGCAAAGTTGATTAAGCAATAAGAGGGTTTTCGCCCGAAGGTAATAATATAATACAATAATAGCGGCCATCTTGTATTATCTACGTACATCTGTTGCTTGCACTTGATATCTACTACAAGCAGTCTTAACAACCTTCAAGAAACCTAGTTAAAAATAATTTGAGTATTTTCATTACTATTGATATTATCTGGTATAAAATAATATAAAAGAACATTCCCGTTTGAGAACTGATTGACAAATGTATATTATCTTACTAAAATATGTGTAATATAATTAATACCAAATACATTACTGCCTTCAAATATAATCACATTAATTAATAAGATATGTAGTGAAACGATTATTTATATATTCCAACTATGAGTAGTGAGACGACATAAAATGTATTTCCATCGATATATAAACGTAGCTACGACCAATTAATAAGATATCGATTAATTTTATTAGCACCAATAAATCGATAATGTGTTGTCTCACTATTCTTAAGTGTATAATTAGCAATAATGAATTTATATGTTAGACAAAATTGAAACGAACGAGGGCCTCGTACAATAATCGATATCACTTGTAAGTATATTCATATATGTTCATTATAAAGATGTCCGTACCTTATCGACATATGAAAGTAGTTTAGTGTTGTTACGAATTTAGAATATAAATTATATATTTTTTTGATTTCCTTATCGATATATTGTGTATATTTTAGGAACAAAATTATTTTATCGATATAAAATTGTATTCTCGTCAGTTCGTGGTACTTTATAGCAAAATTTTCTTTATTCGCATTGGAAAGTTAAAAATTTAATCTTAGCGAATATCGATAATTGTAAAATTATTATTGAGAGTGCGAAATAACTAGCACTTTCTTCTTCGTAAAGAAACTGTGTTTACGTATACTGTGTTAGAAGGAATCATAAACTGTTTGTCTGTCTATAGTCCATGAATATATTTTTTATGTATTGGTTTATAGGGTATATCAAGATCTATCAGCAATAAAATAAAAATACTCCGTTTTCAATATAGCGGTAAAAGCGGTTCGCGATTAAATTGAAAATAATCAATAGCGGAGTATTATGTTTTGTTTTGTAACGAAAATACAAAGACTATTATATGTCTATATAGAAAGTATTTATGATATTAGTGAAATATTATTTTATCGAAAAGAGATTCATGGTCACATTTTATGTTTCCAAAATGATAGTATTTACGAGTAAAGAATTTATAATTTTAAAACCCTAATAATTCCTTTACCAATAATATTTTTTATTCCATAAGTAATAAAAATAAATAACTTCAAGTCAAGACCTCTTATGTCAAACTTATCGACTCAGTTACAGCCTATAGGAAATTTAAAACATCACGTCATGATGGTTAAATTATTTTAATTTATTATCGGTGTTTGTAGGTGCAATTTGAGTTATTTATTCCGTGGGAGTGGTGGGTTGTGGGAAGTGTAAAGGCGTATGCACACGACATCTTAAACGAGCTAAAAACGCGCGATTTTTATACACACCTTGATTTGTAAAAATATAAACTGACCAAGAAAACGCAATCTGCTTGAGGGCGCCACTATCGCTTATTTTATTTTAAAGTTAACGTTGTCAATATAATAAATTAGTTCGATATTTTACCACTACATGGCGAGGTTTTTTATTTTTCTGGTCGAAGTACACAGCTCCCGACCAAATCGCGTTTTAGTTGTACGTTACTTCAGTATGTTTAATAACGTGTGCATAGGCTTCAAACTGTAGCAATGGACTGAAACTAACTGCTGATGCGGACAAATGTAGGTTAGGTGCTAATGACACTGGTCAGGTCATTGGAGGTGTAATGTGATTGTAATGTAGAGAGATGGTGTTGTTGCACTGACAATTAGCTTCAAAACTTATATGAATGCGAGGGTTGGATGGTTTACATTAAAATTGCCGGGTTACAACAATTCATTTAAAACAACAGAACATATGGTTGCCTTGCTCTACAGAGGAGACTACCTATACATCATACATCTTTGTTAAAATATGCCAAGATAAGTATGCATTACAATGCCATACAGTATTTTGTCTTTGTAATGTGATCTATAGGCGAGAAAATCTTTTTTTTATTGCTTTATATGACGAGACTAGCTTACCGTTCGCCTGATGGTAAGCGATACGATCGCTTATAAACAGTAGAAACACCATCCAACACCTTTAATTACAAAGTATTGTTCGGTTTTCCACTGCGCTCACCATCCTGAGACATGAGATGTTAAGTCTTATGTCCAGTAGTTACACTGGCTAGTATTTCGAAATTTGATTGTTTGTTTTCTAATTCTATTTTATATCTTACAAAATGTATAGTATTGGATACACACATGTCTAACTATTGATGTTACAGTCAGTGCAACAATACGATCGATTATTTTGCGTTGCAAAAGATTTAGTTTTATATATATTTAGGATCACATTGAAATGGGCTTTACTGTACGAAATGTAATTATTGTATTTGATAATTTGTAAATAATGTATGTGATATAAATCAATAAATTATATTAGAGTATTACGGTTTTGTTTCTTTTTGGGGACGGCGCAGGATACTTTAAGAATTGCAATTCAATTCTATTACCAATCAATTGCTTTCTGAACTGACAGCAAGCTAAAAGTTACAGAATCGAAACAATTTTTATAATTTTATGAGTTTAATGATTAATTTTCATCCTCAATAATAAAAATAGCTCGACTCGCGTTATATTTATTTTTTACACGGACACCAACAACATATAACAATAAAATGTTAGGAAAATATCGGACTTGAGTCTATGTTGTATTATAAACATAGGCTGTATTTGAAGAGCAACAAGATACCGTTTGGTTCCCATATCAAATTAAAATAACATTATTTGCACAAAGTAAATTAACCTAAAGGTTGAAATTAAAACAAATTCTGTAGCAAAATAACTTTTATTAAAAACCTAAACATTAACGCACATTTGAACATTCAATTTGACTACATCATATCAAGTGTGCGATGACAAACGCATGTGCAGTACATTATATAATCAGATAAATCCAATATATAGATTAGAATGAGCTAAACTTTACACATCTTTAATAAAACAGTAGACATAAATCAACGCAAAAAAATATCGTTTTTTATTTTCTAGCTTATGTTTCCAAACGGATTTTATGATATAAAAATTGGCAAACGCCGGAAAGACCAGTTATCTAGTAATGAATCTTGTAAACGAATTATTCACATAAGTTGTGAACTAACCAAATAAACATCGATAGATTTTAATTACCTAAATAAAAAAGGGTATGTAGAAGACTTCATATTCCGGAAATTTTTCGTTATATTACTTTGTATATTGCAAATGTTAGGTTTTATGCGTGGACTTAAATCAATTGCGTTTTCTAATAAAACGTTATATAATATGGCTTTTAAGAGAGCCTCCGACGCTACTTCGTAACTACGTTGATTTTAAACCTAAAAGCAGATAAACAATAATTAAAACTTAAAACATTCAGATTCGTATAACATATGACTTATATAAAATTAATAGTAAACTTCGTATTATCGATACTAACATCAACCATCGATATTTTTGTACCTCACTATCACGCAAAATGCAAGTGAATCGAAAAATGATCAAATATTTTTATTAAGCTTATATACATATAGAATAATATAATTTCAATTTTCAACTACAAACAAAATTTGTTGTCTTATAAAAAAATAATATTTCCTTGCTTTTCGACATGTTTACTATTTTCTTGTTTACATAAAATAAATCCTATAATAAATGCAGATGAAACTACCTTAACATCTTCAAAACGCCAAAGATATAGGGATTCAAATATTCGATATTAGACAGAGACGGCATGAGCTTTTAGAACATAACAAATTAAACAGTCATCTACCAAACTTCGATTTTGTACGAAAAAAACAGAATATTCAACGCCAAATACTTGAAAATATATATCTAGAAATAATTAGACGATTTCAATTATTTTACCATTGTGATTGTATTTTTCCTCCATTGGCATTCTACTAAATTATTTAGCCTATCTGTTACGTGTTTGTAATATTACTTCGTATTTACATTTAATTGCACACCAAGTGAATAAAATGCATTATTAAAGCTAAGAGGCTTTTAATTAAAATGTGCACGACTACATATGCCGATACATGAATCTGCACCCAATACTTATCACTGGTTATGGATCATTATTTAGAGCAAAGTAATAACTGGGCTGTACGTAAAGTTTTGCTGATTAAAAGGAGGTAAATATCAATATTTCAATTTTATTTCTGTATAGTGTGTTTGTGAGTTAAACAAAAAAAGAACAAGTAATATTGTTATTTCCTCGAACTGCAATTTCAAATTGATGTACTTTTCATTACCTAAAATTAGTGTCTACATTCAATATAATTTTTACACGTAAACGCGGCTGCTTTGGCTTGATTTTTCTTTAATATTTGTAAAAGACGATTTCAGAATCAAGACGGTAATTTTCA